>NC_083761.1:78388035-78455535 GCF_963514075.1 Conger conger
ATTAGCCTTTATATGGTGTGTTAATGAGAAATTAGCCTTCATACAGTATGTTAATGAGAAATTAGCCTTTATATGGTGTGTTAATGAGAAATTAGCCTTCATACAGTATGTTAATGAGAAATTAGCCTTTATATGGTGTGTTAATGAGAAATTAGCCTTTATATGGTGTGTTAATGAGAAATTAGCCTTCATACAGTATGTTGATGAGAAATTAGCCTTTATATGGTGTGTTAATGAGAAATTAGCCTCCATACGCTGTGTTAATGGGAGTAATTAGCCTTCATACGCTGTGTTAATGGGAGTAATTAGCCTTCATGCGGTGTGTTAATGGGAGTAATTAGCCTTCACGCGGTGTGTTAGCGGGAGTAATTAGCCTTCACGCGGTGTGTTACTGGGAGTAATTAGCCTTCACACGGTGTGTTAGTGGGCGTAATTAGCCTTCATACGGTGTGTTAATGGGAGTAATTAGCCTTCACACGGTGTGTTAGTGGGCGTAATTAGCCTTCATACGGTGTGTTAATGGGAGTAATTAGCCTCCACATGGTGTGTTAATGGGAGTAATTAGCCTTCATGCGGTGTGTTAATGGGAGTAATTAGCCTTCATACGCTGTGTTAATGGGAGTAATTAGCCTCCATGCGGTGTGTTATTGGGAGTGATTAGCCTTCACACTGCGTGTGTGTTAGTGGGAGTAATTAGCCTTCATACGCTGTGTTAATGGGAGTGATTAGCCTTCATGCGGTGTGTTAATGGGAGTGATTAGCCTTCACACTGCGTGTGTGTGTGTCTCAGGGATGAAGACGTACCTGATCTCCGGGCGGAAGCTGGATGGGTCTCAGTGCAGCTGCTCTCAGCTGGGGCTGGGTGGGCGTGGCCTGGGAGGTACACTGAGCCCCGCCTCCCTCGCTCACACTCCTGATGTCACTGGGCGAGACTCCGCCCCCCCTGCTGCTGAAGACGCCCATTACACTCTTCCTGACCCGGCCAAGGTCAGTTCTGCCACAGGGAGAGACTAACACACACTCACGCACACACACACAGTGGTCCAAAAACTTTTCCCTCCCCCTCTTTTATACGTCTCCCACCCTCTCTCTCTCCCCCCCTCTCTTTCTCTCTCTCAGTCCCCCTGTCCCTCCTGCAGTGTGCTGGTTCAGGTGGAGGATCGGGGCCTGGAGGACGGTGCAGTTCAGAACGGTTGTCAGGACGAGCACAAGACCAACATCAGCAAGGTGCACGGCTACACCTCCCTGTGTTACCATGGCTACACCTCCCTGTGTTACCATGGCTACACCTCCCTGTGTTACAATGGCTACACCTCCCTGTGTTAGCATGACTATACCTCCCTGTGTTACCATGGCCACACCTCCCTGTGTTACCATGGCCACACCTCCCTGTGTTAGCATGACTATACCTCCCTGTGTTACCATGGCCACACCTCCCTGTGTTACCATGGCCACACCTCCCTATGTTACCATGGCCACACCTCCCTGTGTTACCATGGCCACACCTCTCTGTGTTACCATGACTACACCTCCCTGTGCTACCATGACTACACCTCTCTGTGTTACCATGACTACACCTCTCTCTCAGCTCTTTCTCTCTCCTGTACTCGCTGTCTCCTCTCCGTGACTCGGCCCTCCCTCCCTCCCTCCCTCCCTCCAGGCCCCGGGCCCCGGCCCCAAGGCTCTGAACGGGCTCCTGGGCCCCCCGGAGGCAGGCGTGGGCAGCAGCCAGACCTCACTCTGCGAGATGCTGCAGGAGAAGCAGAAGAAGTGGGCCGGGTCCGGAGCCATGGATCACTCCGCCCTCATCCCGCTGCGCAGCAAGAACTTCCGAGAGAGGAGCAACGCCCACTTCGTGGAGGTGATCAAGGAGGACAGGTGAGGGCCGTCCTTCTGCACACCGCCACTGTGACCACATGACGTCTGGGCTGGACGCAGACGGGGCTGCTGGGAGAGTGGCTCCTGTATCTTCCCCTCAGTGGGGTCACTGTTCTGCAACTCCACTGACACACACATACACACACACACACACACACACACACACAACTCCACTGCTTCTATCAGCATCAGTGTTCATTGGGTTATGGTCTGGGGGATTTGTGTGGAATGCACAACTAGCCTTGAAACATCACAACCTGGCAAGTGAGGCCACACACAGGCGCACGCACGCACGCACACACACACACACACACACACACACCTATACACACCTATACACACGCACACACACACACACCTATACACACCTTTACACACACACACACACATACATACACACACACACACACAAACACACACACCTATACACACCTATACACACACACACACACACACACACCTATATACACACACACACACACAGGCATGCACACACACCCAGCCTAAACCCACTTCCTAATGCATTTTTACATTTTCATTTACATTTTTGTCATTTAGCAGACGCTTTTAATCCAAAGCGACTTACAAGTGCATAGGTTCTTCCACAAGTTAAAGCATCACATCCATAGCTAGTAAAATACACATGAAGTGTTGTCCTAAATATATAGTCATCATAACTGCAATTTGTTTTTTTTGGGGGGGGGTTAGACAAGAGGGATAGGGATATCAGAAAGGGGGGCGGGGGAAATGGATGACATATAGTCCATCCATCCATCCATTATCTTAACCCGCTTATCCTGAATAGGGTCGCAGGGGGGCTGGAGCCTATCCCAGCATACATTGGGCGAAAGGCAGGAATACACCCTGGACTGGTCGCCAGTCCATCGCAGGGCACACACACCATTCACTCACGCACTCATACCTACGGGCAATTTAGACTCTCCAATCAGCCTAACCTGCATGTCTTTGAACTGTGGGAGGAAACTGGAGTACCCGGAGGAAACCCACGCAGACACGGGGAGAACATGCAAACTCCACACAGAGAGGCCCCGGCCGACGGGGGGGGTGACATACAGTGTGCAACAGAAACCAATCAATGGCAAATTCCCAGATAACATAAATTATATGTATTTTTGGATCAAAATCATTGGGTTAACCATGCATGTGTTTCACCTAGCATCTGTGTGGTTGCTGTGTTTTTCCATTACAGTTGCTCTTGAAATATAGTCGTATAGCATGTTAGCACAGTTACATTTATCCACACATGTTTATGTGTCAATTATTACTGGCCAGTTTAATGTTTTGGATGTAATTTTGCACAATTGTTATCTATGCTTTATATACGTATAAGCAAATATTGCTCTGTTTGGGCTGCCAGTTGTTGCACGTTAAGCGCTCCCCCGCTGTCCTGCCTGCTCTGACCACATCCCTGCACTGACCCCGCCCCTTTCTCCACCCCTCCAGTCTGATGAAGGATTACTTCTTCAGGCCTCCAATCAACAAGCTGAGCCTCAACTTCCTGGAGCCGTCTCTGGAGTCTGCATACAGGACCAGCTACCAGAAGGAGGTGTGTGTGAGTGTGTGAGTGTGTGAGTGTGTGAGTGTGCGAGTGTGTGAGTGTGTGAGTGTGCGAGTGTGCGAGTGTGCGAGTGTGCGAGTGTGCGAGTGTGCGAGTGTGCGAGTGTGCGAGTGTGCGAGTGTGCGAGTGTGAGTAACTGACTGTGACGCTGTAACTGTGACTGTGACTGTGTGTGCGAGTGTGAATCTCTGTGCATGTCTGTGTCTGGCTATCTGTCTGTCTTTGATTTCCACATCTCTGGCAGTGGTGGAGTTCTGTTACGTACATGCAGATCATAATTTCTTGGTACTGGCTGAGAACGGCTCAGTGTGGCTGCAGTCTCCTATTACCGTTCACTGCCCTCTGCTGGCTGCTGTAGGGTACTGCAGCTCAGACATTGATGGGCAGAATGCAGCTAGCGTGAGCCATCACACTAAAGCACACTAAAGCAGCACAGACACAAGCTGGAGTTATGCTGCTGTTGTTGTTGTTGTTGTTGTTGTTGTTGTTGTTGTTGTTCTGCCGTGGTGTTGAGGGTGATCTCTGGCTCTCAGATCGAGTCCCAGTGTCCAGTGCAGACCTTTGCGAGTCCGCGGTTCAGCTGGTTTCTGGACATGCTCCTGTCCTGCGCCGTGTTCCTGGCCCTCACGCTGGCCTGCTTCCTGCGGCCCTGCGTCAGCGGGGCCCCGCCCCCCACGCCCGCCCTGGCCTTCGCCATCGCCGCCGCCCTGCTGGAGGGAGGGGCCCTCGTCCTGTCTGTCCGGTGAGGGCGACATGTGAACATATAAACAACATGCACTATGGCACATGTGAACATATAAACAACATGCACTATGGCACATGTGAACATATAAACAACATACACTATGGCACATGTGAACATATAAACAACATACACTATGGCGCATGTGAACATATAAACAACATACACTATGGCACATGTGAACATATAAACAACATACACTATGGCACATGTGAACATATAAACAACATACACTATGGAACATGTGAACATATAAACAACATACACTATGGCACATGTGAACATATAAACAACATACACTATGGCACATGTGAACATATAAACAACATACACTATGGCACATGTGAACATATAAACAACATACACTGGCACATGTGAACATATAAACAACATACACTATGGCGCATGTGAACATATAAACAACATACACTATGGCACATGTGAACATATAAACAACATACACTATGGCACATGTGAACATATAAACAACATACACTATGGCACATGTGAACATATAAACAGCATACACTATGGCACATGTGAACATATGAAGGACATACACTATTGAACATGTGAACAAATAAAGAACATACATGATTGAACATGTGAAGAACATACGCGATTAAACATGTGAACATATGAAAAACACACACTATTGAACATGCAAACATACACTATTGAACATGTGAACATATGAAGAACATACACTATTGAACATGCAAAGAACATACACTATTGAACGTGTGAAAATATGAAGAACATACACTATTGAACGTGTGAAAATATGAAGAACATACACGATTGAACATGCAAGCATACACTATTGAACATGTGAACATATAAAGAACATACACTATTGAACATGTGAACATATGAAGATCATACACTATTGAACATGTGAATGGTAAATAGTTGGCATTTATATAGCGCATTTATCCAAAGCGCTGTACAATCGATGCTTCTCATTCACCCATTCATACACACACTCACACACCAACGGTGGTTGGCTGCCATGCAAGGCACCAACCAGCTCATCAGGAGCATTTAGGGGTTAGGTGTCTTGCTCAGGGACACTTCGACACGGGGGATCGAACCGGCAACCTTCCTGACTGCCAGACGCCCACTCTTACCACCTGAGCCAATGTTGCCCCAAATAAAGAACATACAGCATTGAACATGTGAACATACGGAGAACATACACCATTCTGAACCAAAGCAAGTAAGTCAAAATACAGAAACATACAGAACAAAAATAAAAGGGTGCCGGAGAGGTAAAAAAACTCAGGGACTTGTATGAAGATCTCCCCCAAAGAAGAACTGCAAAACGTATTGGTAATCAGAACACGTAAACATGCAGTATACCTGGACATACAGTTTACAAGCCTACGGTTGGCCTACCCAAAATAGGCTCACTGGTTGTCCCTCTGTTTATGGCAAGCTATGTCATGATTTGCCGCTAGTCTGATGCATTTTTCTGTGTTCACCTTTTGATTGGCATTTAAGTTTCAAATTCGGGGCATATTTTTGTGAATTTCTAATTGTGGTTTTCATCTTAACCCATAGGATACTTTTACAGATACTTTTATTTTTACTTAATTAGATGCTTGTCCGATTTTTGCAGATTTGTGTTGTGTGAGTGGACCCCACACCTCACTGCCATAAAATGCAATTGGATCAATTGCTGATTTGAACATTTTGAGCCAAATGTCCATTGGAATTTACTTTTTAATGACAGCCATTTTTTCTTTCTCTTTCAGTTTATTCACAGTAAATTGAAAGCCGTTCTGTAGAACTGATTAGCTGATAAATCAGCTGATTAGCTGATTTTTAATCCTAAATATGTGTCATATTGTACCTTGTTCAATTTTACTTGTTCCTCATGTGATATTTGTTTCAGTCCCTGATATCTGGATCTTTTGTTGGAACACAACAACTTTGTCCTTTTGTGAAGTTTACTGTCAGGGCCCAGGTCTGACAGAATGATTCTAGCACATCCAGGTTTTGGCTTTTACTCAAGACATTGTGCTCTAATCTTTTGTTTATTATACTGCAGAATACACACTTTACATTATTGCCATTTGGCAGACACTCTTATCCAGAGCGACGTACAGTTGATTAGACTAAGGAGACAATCCACCCCTGGAGCAATGCAGGGTTAAGGGCCTTGCCCAAGGGCCCAATGGCCCAATGGCTGTGCGGATCTTATTGTGGCTACACCGGGATTAGAACCAGCAACCTTGCGTGTCCCAGTCATGTACCTTAACCACTACACTACAGGCTGCCCCAGTCATGTACCTTAACCACTACGCTACAGGCTGCCCCACACACAGAACCAAGGTGAACCCCTTTTACTTGGACAGGGTGCTGCACTGTTCTCTCTGTTTCATTCTCTCATTCTCTCCCTTTTTCCTCCCTCTGTCAGCAGCATGGCGTTTTACCTGGACAGTGTGCTGGGCTGTACTCTCTTTCATTCTCTCATTCTCTCCCTTTTTCTCCCTCTGTCTGCAGCATGGCGTTTTACCTGGACAGTGTGCTGGGCTGTACTCTCTGTTTCATTCTCTCATTCTCTCCCTTTTTCTCCCTCTGTCGGCAGCATGGCGTTTTACCTGGACAGTGTGCTGGGCTGTACTCTCTTTCATTCTCTCATTCTCTCATTCTCTCCCTTTTTCTCCCTCTGTCGGCAGCATGGCGTTTTACCTGGACAGTGTGCTGGGCTGCACTCTCTTTCATTCTCTCATTCTCTCATTCTCTCCCTTTTTCTCCCTCTGTCTGCAGCATGGCGTTTTACCTGGACAGTGTGCTGGGCTGTACTCTCTTTCATCCTCTCATTCTCTCCCTTTTTCTCCCTCTGTCTGCAGCATGGCGTTTTACCTGGACAGTGTGCTGGGCTGCACCCGGAGGCTGCTGTGTGTGATCGCTGGCTGGGTCCCTCGTCATGTGACGGGGGCCGTGCTGGTGTCTCTGCCGGTGGTGTCCGTGTTCACACACTTCCCCTGTGGCTCCCAGCTGCCCGTACAGGTGAGTTAACCAATCACAGCGGGTGGGGGCGGGGTGTGAATGGACTGTGTTTGACAGGAGGGAGCTTCGTTATTTACTTATCAGTGGCAGCATTTCTGTGTGTGTGTGTGTGTGTGTGTGTGTGTGGTGTGCTGTGTGTGTGCTGGTGTGGTGTGTGGCGTGGCGTGGTGTGCGTCTGTAGTGTGTGGTGTGGTGTGTGGTGTGTGTGCGCGTCTGTGTGTGTGTCTGGTGTGTGTGCGGTGTGTGTGTGTGTGTGTGTGTCTGTAGTGTGTGTGTGGTGGTGTGCGGTGGTGTGTGTGGTGTGCTGTGTGTGTGTGTGGTGGTGTGTGGTGGTGTGCGGTGGTGTGTGTGCGTCTGTAGTGTGTGTGTGTGTGTGTGTGTGCGGTGGTGTGTGTGGTGTGCTGTGTGTATGTCTGGTGGTGTGCGGTGCGCATGCACGTGCGTTTGGGACGGCTGCAGTAACACACGTGCTCCTCTCTCCCCCTCAGTTCACCATGTTTATCTGCTGTGCCGTCATCATCGCCATCATCCAGTACTCTAACTTCTGCCAGCTGAGCTCCTGGATGCGCTCTGTGCTGGGCACTGCAGCTGGGGTGGCCCTGCTCATCCTGCTCTACAGCCCCCTCTGCAGGCCCAGGTCAGTCACTGCAGCCACAGCCCGCGTACACTCCCTCTACGACTCCTCATCCCATTACTCGCAACTTAGTGCATGGTGATGAAACTATACTTTTTCATTTTTCAGTGTAATAAGACATGATCATGCCTCACAGCAAGGAGGTCCCGGGTTTGAATCCCGGTCGGCCGGGGCCTCTCTGTGTGGAGTTTGCATGTTCTCCCCGTGTCTGCGTGGGTTTCCTCCGGGTACTCTGGTTTCCTCCCACAGTCCAAAGACATGCAGGTTAGGCTGATTGGAGAGTCTAAATTGCCCGTAGGTATGAGTGTGTGAGTGAATGGTGTGTGTGCCCTGCGATAGACTGGCGACCTGTCCAGGGTGTATTCCTGCCTTTCGCCCAATGTATGCTGGGATAGGCTCCAGCCCCCCTGCGACCCTGTTCAGGATAAGCGGGTTAGGATAGTGAATGGATGAATGAATTGAGTTTTTTTCAGCTTTCTTTCTGGTTTTACTGTCTGTAATGGTACCTGATGAGGGACTTGAGAGGCATTGTGAAATGCTTCCGGGCAGAAACTCCACTCCTATGTATTGGGTGCTTGAGCTGACTGAAATATTTCATTATGTTGCTCGAGGGGACAGCTGCAGTTCTCTGACTGATGCTGAGTGCAGTGTAGCCCCTGCTAGTGGCACTGCTGTGTGCAGTGTAGCCCCTGCTAGTGGCGCTGCTGAGTGCAGTGTAGCCCCTGCTAGTGGTGCTGCTGAGTGCAGTGTAGCCCCTGCTAGTGGCGCTGCTGAGTGCAGTGTAGCCCCTGCTAGTGGTGCTGCTGAGTGCAGTGTAGCCCCTGCTAGTGGCGCTGCTGAGTGCAGTGTAGCCCCTGCTAGTGGCGCTGCTGAGTGCAGTGTAGCCCCTGCTAGTGGTGCTGCTGAGTGCAGTGTAGCCCCTGCTAGTGGCGCTGCTGAGTGCAGTGCAGCCCCTGCTAGTGGTGCTGCGGAGTGCAGTGCAGCCCCTCCTAGTGCTGCTGCTGAGTGCAGTGTAGCCCATGCTAGTGGTGCTGCTGTGTTTTTTGTGCAAACTGTTGCATCTGATCACTACTCTCTTCCTGCTCCACTGTTCCTGCTCCACAGTTACCAGGGGTTAAGGTCAGTAGTCATTCTCAGTGCAGGTGTGTGTAGATGTGTGTGTAGAGGCAGGGCAGGTGTGTGTAGAGTACTGCAAGTTTATGTTTTCATTCGTTTGCCAGTTTTCTCCAAATTTATTTATTTTTATGGCCAAATAAATAAAATGGCCACTTGGCACGACTGTGTGATAATGTATGCAAAAGCGCATTTTCAAAAATTGATGTGATTGCAGTTATAAGTTGAGTTGTGTGATTGCAGTGATCAATTTATTGGTTGATTGAGTGATTGGTTGGTTGGTTGATGGATTGATTGATGCAGTCAGTGCAGAGTTTTGAGTTTCTGTTTCTACTAATTAGAGAGAGTTGTCAAGTCAACTCATCATTCATTTAAAGTGCATTTCAGAGAAGAAAGACACTGTACTTCTAAAAACATAGGGTTGTAAAAGATTATGCATAATGATTGGGCAACAGCATGATAATAACATCAACAGTAACAGCAAAGCCATTACAATATCAACAAGTCAAGGGTGCAAAGGGTGTGTTTTTAGTTTGCTTGTAAAAATTGTGACTTTGAGAGTTGTGGAGTTTTAGCACTGTTTTCTACTGCTCTGTCCGTGGCTAATCCACCCCCCTGCCCCGTCTCCCCAGATCCAGCCGTTTCCCCGCCAGCGGCAACGACACCGGGTCGAGCGCAGAACCGGAGGCAGAACCCGGGCTGGGCCCGGGGGCAGAGCTGCAGGCCCAGCTGGGCCCAGAGGCCATCCTGGCCTTCTTCCTGGTCCTCCTCCTCCTGTGGTTCCTCAACCGCGAGTTCGAGGTCAGCTACCGGCTGCATTACCACGGCAACGTGGAGGCCGACCAGCACCGCATCAAGATCCAGAACATGCGCAACCAGGCGGACTGGCTCCTGGGCAACATCATCCCCATGCACGTGGCGGAGCAGCTGAAGGTCACGCAGAGCTACTCCAAGAACCACGACCACGCCGGCGTCATCTTCGCCAGCATCGTCAACTTCAGCGAGTTCTACGAGGAGAGCTACGAGGGCGGCAAGGAGTGCTACCGCGTGCTGAACGAGCTCATCGGCGACTTCGACGAGCTGCTGCGCCGGCCCGCCTTCCACAGCGTGGAGAAGATCAAGACCATCGGCGCCACCTACATGGCGGCGTCGGGGCTGAACGCCCAGCGGGGCGCGGGGGACCCCGGCCAGCCGCTGGGGCACCTGCGGGCGCTCTTCGACTTCGCCCTGGAGATGATGCGGGTGATCGACGACTTCAACAAGAACATGCTGGGCTTCCAGTTCAAGCTGCGCATCGGGTTCAACCACGGGCCGCTGACGGCCGGGGTCATCGGCACCACCAAGCTGCTGTACGACATCTGGGGCGACACGGTGAACATCGCCAGCCGCATGGACTCCACCGGCGTGGAGTGCCGCGTGCAGGTGAGCGAGGAGAGCCACCGGGCGCTCAGCGACATGGGCTACCGCTTCCACTACCGCGGCACCGTCAACGTCAAGGGCAAGGGCCAGATGAGGACCTTCCTGTTCCCCGAGAGCGCCGAGCGGGAGCCCCCGCCCGGCCCCTGCCCGGCCCCCGCCCCGCCCGCCCTCCGCCCCCAGCTCCCCCCCACCGAGGAGGCCGACGACGGGGCAGGCTCCTCCCCTGGGACCGCGCCCGGCCCCGCCCCTGTCGCTGGGGATCGAGGCCCCGCCCCTGATGCCGCAGAGGATTCTGGGAATGTTCGGAGCGGCTCCGGTGACTCGGACCCTGCCCCTGGCCCCTCCTTGCCCAATATTCTGACCCCGCCCTCTGATATAGCCCCGCCCCCTAATCCCGCCCCCTCCTCCAATGCAGCACAGACCTCCTCCAATGCAAGTGTTGACCCCGCCCCGCTCGAGCCTGCTGGGTCTGCCCGTAGGGAGGAGGAGGAGGAGGAGGAGGAGGAGGAGGAGGCTGACGAGCTCACCGGACTCAGAGCAGCGGAGAGCCTATGACACGGTCCTCCGCCCAGCTCCTGTCTCACCCTCCCACTCCTGTGGGAATCGGGGGTGGGGCACCTCCAAGCCAGGCCCCTTTAGCGAAGCGTTTCCTGGGTGCGCGCTCAGGAGCGTGGGCCTTATCTATTGTCACAGATCACTTTCATCCCCCATCGGAGGAGCCAAAATACAGTGTTCAGATCTTAGGGAGTGCTCATTGGTGTGGGTACATAAGGGGCGGAGTGTAAGAGCACGTTTTACACCATTCTGTTTTTCTTTGCGTTTCCTGTCTTTATTTTTGTTGTTGTTTTTTTTTTCTCCTTTTAATTAAGTGCCTTCTGGATAAACAAAAAGAACAAGAAGAATGATCATCCAATCCGGCACTGAGGTCGGGGATAAAACGACTACAATGTAACTTAAATGAAAAAGGTTTAAACACAAACAGTAGCATGGCTGTTTTACAAAGTAGACTATGGCCAGGGAAAATGCTGTGCTTTCTTATTATAAGGGTTTTTTTGTTGGCTGCTGCAGTTCATATGAGCATTGCTCTTTTGTTTGATGAATCTTTATCACTTTTTGGATTTGAGCAATCACGCCTACTATACTCTAGACTGGGTAAATCACAAACATCAGGTAAAAAAGTGAGACGTGCCAGGAGTTGAATCATGAGGGAATTGTGGGTAGAATGAGGGAATTGTGGTTAGAATAAGGGAATTGTGGGTAGGATGAGAGAATTCTGGGTAGAATAAGGGAATTGTGGGTAGAATGAGGGAATTGTGGGTAGGATGAGGGAATTGTGGGTAGATCTGGGCTGGCAGGGAAGTCGCCATATGTGTGACAGACCGTCAGGAGAGGGAGGGGCTGTAATGTTTGTGTGTGTGTGTGTGTGCGTGTGCGTGTGCGCGTGCGCGTGTGTAAAGTGTGTTTAGAGGGTGGCACAGTGGGGATTATGGGAGGAAAGAAAGCTACATCTGACGCACAATTTTTCGCACAAGTTTTTGAACCGCAAGTTTGTTCTGCAGCTACTCTTCAATACAATAACACATCAAATGCAAGTAAATAAAAAAAATCATTTCAGAGGGAACAGGACTGGTACTTGTGTATACAGTTGCTGAAGTATACAGTGTGTGCGTGTGTGTGTGCGTGTGTGTGTGCGTGTGTGTGTGCGTGTGCACGATTTGCGCTAAAACCAGCCTGTGCTTGCGTATACAGTGAGTGCAGTGTGTGTGTGTGTGTGTGTGTGTGTGCGCGTGCGTGCGCGTCTGCACACTATAACCAGCAGGGGTCGCTCCAGTGCCTCAGAGTTATGAAGTGACCTGTTATGGACACTGCCAGCCTCCGCATGGGGAAGATACCATACACAGAGGATAAGTCACAGACTATTAGACTGTTCTTTAGATTACGATGATGGTTATTGTCGTCATTATTATTAAGCCCAGTGAAAATCTCTGGCAGGTGGCTGTGACCTGGCCATGACGCCATAGTCTTAGAGCCGATCCCTCCCGGATCTCACCCAGATCTCCTGCGGATCTTCCACAGATCTCTCCCAGATCTTCCGCTGATCTCCTCCTGATCTCTGCCAGATCCCTCCCTGATCTCAGGATTTAGTCCTTTGTAGCTAAATCTCGTATGGGAAAGCCATGGACTATAGGAGGCTGTCGCTGCTGCAGCAGCTGGAGTATGGCTGCTTTAGCTCCCATATTTCCATTGTGGGGTCCTGCTATGGATGCGGTGCCCACAATGCGTCCATATGGAGGATAAATCCGATCTGTCCCAAAACATATATTTTCCCCGGTGACCAATACTCTCACCTGAGACGGAGCACAAAAATCGCCTGCAAAATCACATTTTGGATTTGTTCACCAAAAAAACACACCCACCGATAGTCCTGTTGTGTTCGCCTGAATTGACATTTGCGGATTCCAGTCATGGAAAAACCCCAGGCACACATTTCGGCCTGTATTCATTAAGTGTGTTGGAGTTGGGCCGCTGATCTCGGGTCAGTTATGCGTTTAAGCTCTTAATTGATAAGCTTAGTATATGTGCAGGGAAAGATGAACCCAGACCAGCGCACTGTGGGGCCCTGTGGTATCTGACACTTGCTCTTAGGCTGAGACCCTTCAGAAATCCCTTGGTGGGACTAGTCATGCGTGTTCAATGAGCGACCGTGAGTACCCGTGTGTTGCTGTGGAGGGTTTTATGGGTTCATATCAGTCGGTTTGTGACGGGATGTCATGGCGGGGTCCTTACATGTGGGTCTGACCCAGTCAGAGTCCCTGTTTGAGCTGTCGGGTGGTTCTGACCCAATCACCAATCAGAGTTCCTGTTTGAGCTGTCGGGAGGTTCTGCTGTACTGATGTACTTTAACCATGTGCCACTTTGATTGAGTTAATATCTGGGTGCAGTGCTACCCATTTTCATAGTCATTTTGATGGTTTTTATAATGACGTGTACATGTATGATGAAAAGTATTTTTGTGTGTGTTTGACGACGATGATGATGATGATGATGGTGGTTGAGAAAGCGTAGTATTGCTGTGTGTGACCCCTGAACACACTCCTGTTGTGGAGCGTAGCTTGTGCTATGGGGCCTGCTGTGCCCTGGTCACGTGACTGCGTGAGGGAGGCGTGTCCAGTGTGCCATTTCTCTATCCCCCCCGCACATCGCTTGCCCGGCCTCCGTTCCTCTCTTTACGTTTTACCGAAGCCCCTTTCACCACCGTGACTTCTTTTTACTCAGCGTTCATCAGTGTGACTTTATTGATTAGTCGTAAAAAAAAAAAAAAACGGATCGATTCAGTCAAAATATTCAGGGGTCAGGGCACCCAGAATTACCCAAAATGGTGGTTGCCATGGCGCCCTGTGTGGACACACTTCCCTTTCTGCTGGACACGCCAACCTTGTAGTTGAATGCCGTCTATTTAAGACCCCGTGCAGTCACTTTATTTTTCCTCCTACAAGCTAACAAGGTGTCATTGTCTTTCCTCAGATTTATAAAGGGGAAATGAGAAACAAAATTAGCCTTTTGATGCAAAGTGTGTCATTTCTCAACACCAGAGCCAGACCACGCTTTCTGATTGGCAGCTCAGTAAACGGTTGCACAGCAGCATTGGTTTAAAATGTTCCACCGGAATTGCACAATAATCATGGCCTTCAGAAGACCGCCACCGACTCCTCCTGCAGTTGGCAGTATAAGAACTTAATGGCAGAAGGATGATGGTGATTTCACAAGGGCCTTCGTGAGGGAGAGGACTCTAATGGCCTGTAAATGATAATACAACACGTGTTAATAGGCCTGCCCGGCAGGCTTATACAGCCTCCGTAGAGGGGATCTGCCCGCTTAGTTCCTGTGCCTTTGTTACATTACATTACATTATTGGCATTTGGCAGACGCTCTTATCCAGAGCGACGTACCGTTGATTAGACTGAGCGGGAGACAGTCCTCCCCTGGAGCAATGCAGGGTTAAGGGCCTTGCTCAAGGGCCCGACGGCTGTGCGGATCTTATTGTGGCTACACAGGGATTCGAACCCCCGACCTTGCGTGTCCCAGTCATTTACCTTAACCACTACGCTACAGGCCCTACTACAGGCCCCTTGTCCTGGAGGCCTGGTGCTGGAGAAGAAGAAGGGTCTCACAGGATGCTGTCTAAGGCACTGCTTGATGCGGTCGTGAAGGCCGTCCATATTGGTCATCGAGAAACTCGCGCCTTTCCTGGCCTCTCATTGGAGGGGCAGTGAGGCTGGCTTCTTGTCCGTTTTAGCCAATGGCACGCCTGCTCTTTGGACGGTTTGTGTATTGGAGTAGGGTGAGGTGTAGGGAGGTGGGAGAGCCTCATTAGAGGAGAATGGGATTCTCCTACCCCCTGGTAGATCAAGCTTTAGTAAGCCTAATGCCTTATCACTGGTCATTCCTTGTGCTAAGCACAGCGATCACAATCTGTCAATCAGAGAGGAACATGGGAGTCGGGTAGTCAGGTTGTGTGCCGTGTGTTCTGTGTTAGTAAACTGTCTAACATCTGCCTGTAACATCCTTTCGAAAAAAAAAACAACAAACGGATTCTTGGAAGTTAAACGTGACCATTGGTGAAGAACACTGTGTACGGGTAGATACACGTGTACTTGCATTAACGCACAAATCCACCTGATTATCTTTTGAAAAGCTACTAATTGATTCTGTAAACAAACCAGTTATACACTTTTTTCCTGTGTTATCCAATGAGAATTATCCAAGGGAAGGTGACTAACCAATAGCCTGTCGGCCTTCACTGCAGAGAAGAGGATCTGTCCAATCACGTGAGCTGGCGACAGGAGCCTTGCTTCGGCCCGGCGTCTCAGACGTGTGAAAAATATGCCAAAGAATTTGAGGATTTGAGCGGAGTTATTATCGTTTTGATTCTTGTTTTTGTTTTTCAATCAGTAAATGCCATATTTTTTTTCTTATTGTTGTGCACATTGACAATCTTGTATCGTTTATACGCACGCAAACATTATCTGTATACATTTGCACAAGGCACTCGCTATATGTACATATGCATATATAATATCATATATGTACTTTTTTTTTTGTTTGATTTGTTTATTTATAAATGTGCATGTGCCAGATTCTGACTAAAGGACAGAGAACCAGCAGGGGAGGGGAGGGGAGGGGAGGGGGGGTTGAGGTGTTTTGGGAATGGAGTCGGCACAATTGGATAGAGAACTTTAATAACCATCACTCTAGATTCTAGAAACTTCTGTGGACAAAACCTATTGTATAAAAACGACTCCACTGTGTTTGTAACATCAGCCCCTCGCCCCTTGTTTTTTTATTTTATTTTGTAGATTCCGGACAGTATTGAAAGCACAGTTTGTTTGGCCTTATTTTTTTTTGTCAGGGGGTTCCATAAGACTTTTTCTGAAATCATTTGCTTACGAGTGGAGCGTGGTAAGCACACGGGGAGAGGCCTGCGTGGAGTCAGAATAAAGGAACAGAGAAGACCGCTGCTGCCGTCTGCGTAACCGCTCGGAGACGAACCCGGGGTCCCGATTTAAACGGAGAGCTCCCGGCGAGCGAAGGTGCAGATTACCCAGAAGGCCACAGGGGTGCCACGGGGAGTGACACGTGCTGGCACTGGGCCGTTTGATTTGGGAAGTGATGCCCTTGGGCCCATCTCTCGGTCGCTCGCTAAGTGATGGAAACCCCCTCTGGAACCTCCCCTCATGCCACAACCGCACACTGTCTGCACCCTGCCTAATGCACCTTTACTGACCCACAACTGCTCACTGTGTGTACACCACCCACTGTGTACAACTCCTGCTAAAGCACCTTTACTGACCCACAACTGCTCACTGTGTGTACACCACCCACTGTGTACAACTCCTGCTAAAGCACCTTTACTGACCCACAACTGCTCACTGTGTGTACACCACCCACTGTGTACAACTCCTGCTAAAGCACCTTTACTGACCCACAACTGCTCACTGTGTGTACACCACCCACTGTGTACAACTCCTGCTAAAGCACCTTTACTGACCCACAACTGCTCACTGTGTGTACACCACCCACTGTGTACAACTCCTGCTAAAGCACTTTTACTGACACACATCAGCACAACCCCCAACCCCCCCCACTACTACCACTTTTGTGTTTTGTTCCCTTATCCCATATCCCATCACTACTCCATTTTGTCCGTTGTACTTTGGTTTGGTTTGGTTTGTGCGTCTTGCTGGCTGTGCTGTAGACACTGTGTGTTGAAGATGGATTTTCTGCACATCAGGCAGTTTGACTTTTGTTGTGGCAATAACTGAAAACACTTTTTTTTAATGACTTTCAAGGACACTGCAGCACAGTAGATTCCCCCCCCTCCCCCAAACCTTTTTGTCCGGCTTCTGAAACGGGGCCGAAGACTGAAACGCACATTCTGCCCCTCCGTCTTGGTTTTCTCTTGCCCGTAGTTCATTTTATTTTATTTGTGGATTTCTGATTTGCTTCTACATGCCTGCTTCGTTCTGGAAACCCAAACCAGCGACTGCTTCATGGCTGCTCCTTGCCTGGTGAGTGTAGGCAGTACACGAAGAGGAAGTGGGAGAGGAGAGCGAGCGGGCAAGCTCGGGCAAGAGAAATCGTTCTGCAGAGGGTGTTCGGGGTGAGGTGGAGTGGAGTCATATGGGGCCTCCTGTGTCTGCTGTCTGTCTGTCAGTCTGTCTGGAGCGTATGACCTCACTTAGAGTCCCACTGTCTGCCTCTAGTGGGGGTCTAATAAATAGTTGATTGGTATCCCAGTTGATTGGGAGTTGATTGTGATCCCAGTGAGAGGGAACCAGTAGCCTTCTATTGCTCCTGTGTACCTATACTGTTCTGTCTTCATTTTGGGATTCGAGTGGGGGCAGGGGGGGCGGGAATTAAAAAATAATGACTCGGAAAAACAAATGTAAGATGAAAATGTTAATACCATGCTGCCATTTTTTCCTCTCTAAACAAAACACACCAGGTACAGAAATAAAGATTAACAAAAAACAAAAACTCTAAACCTTCCCATTTGCTTTATTTTCATTGGTTAAATGAAGCTATGAACTTTGGTCCAGTTTTTTAGGAAACTGAGTTAGAGTGGCATCATAAGGACGGCAGTCTGTTGCTGCCTCATACAGGTATAGTTGATGCATCACAAGTGGTGTGTGATACTTGAAATCAAAAAGGTGACAGGTTGAATTAAGCCCATGTGCCAGTGTCAGAGAAACCCAACTTGATGTGCTTCGGTTGTGGTACAGCTGTGCAAATGGATGATATGCCAGATGTGAGTTGTGTGTAACTTTAAATGGATGAATGAGTGCCAAGAGAAATACTCCTGTAAAAGTGGACTGATTTGTTTAGCTTTTTTTTTTCTGAGAAATATGAAAGTATTAACATTGTCATGAGAACTTGCCTTGAAGGAATCAGCATAACACTGCAAACTCCTGGCAACATTACCTGAAGTCACATCTGCAGTCCCCAGCCTCCTGGAAGCAGTTCAGAAAGCAACTCCTCATGAAGTATGCCTTTCTGTGGCCTACAGGAATTTTTATGTATGTTCAGGGGCTGTTGCCTACTCATAGATAGTGACCATATTCAAACAATCCAAACTCAACTTATTCTGGGGGAACAGGATTGATACTGTTAATACGGTGTACTCTTGATATGAGAGGCACTGTTGATATCATGGCGGCACGGATGGTGCAGTGGGTAGCACTGCCCGCTCACAGCAAGGAGGTCCTGGGTTTGAATCTCGGTCGGCCGGGGCCTGTCTGTGTGGAGTTTGCGTGTTCTCCCCGTGTCTGCGTGGGTTTCCTTCCACTGTCCAAAGACATGCAGGCTCCAGCCCCCCTGCGACCCTGTTCAGGATAAGCGGGTTAGGATAATGAATGGATGGATGTTGATATCATGAACTGCTGATGATGCACATGCGGTCTTGATTTTGCTTAAACGACAGGTAAATGATCAGAATGACAGTCTGTAACCTGATGCACAGGTGTTGCCTTGCTTAAAAAGCACAGTATGCAATTTAATAATACTGGCATTTTTGAGCGGTATTGAAAGCAAAAGTCAGGTTTTATTTTCACACATTAATCTTCTTCAAAGTTATGCAAACTTTTCAACAAACTAATGGGGCGCTAGCATTTCTCTGGAATTACGTCTTGGCCACTACAATATACTGTATTTAACAAAAACACCTAAAAAAAAACACTAAAAAAAACCCCACATTTTAAGTTCATGGATTTTGACTCTGGATTTTGACTGTTAATGAAGTTTTTCACTAATGTCTTGCAGTAAATCAAATGTAAAAACTTAAGGATACAGGAGACAACTATTCACCTTGATGACATGAGAAAGAACAGGTTTTCATAGAAATCACATATAGAACATATTATTGGGACCTTAGTCTTGCATTTCCATTGATTGATGGAGTTGGAACAGCATAACTTAGCTGTACACTCTTCCAATAATTAGTTGAGGAATATATCTGGATATTAGGACAAATAGGAGTAGTTGAAAGGGGAGGCTCAAAATTACATTTTAAAAAACCCAAATGATGTTATAATGTCACCACCTGTACCACATAAGGAGAGATAAAAGCTCATTGTTAATAGCAATTAACAAGATAATTTAATTATTTCACTTTCCCTAGAGACAAAAACAAAAATATATTGCAAAGAAAAAAGTTGAATGGAAATGTTAATTACATAATTGGTGCAATAAAAAGTAAAAGATAATTAAATTGCTTACCAAAACCAAAAACATGGTTGCCTCTCCCAGGAGGCTGAGACCATGACCCCAGACAATGGCTCTGTGTGGAACCGAAATAAACATGTCGCAGTGGCTCCGTTATTAATCCCAAAATGAAATTCGTAAAATCTGTCGTCTGCATCGAAGAGGGCAGTCCATAAGCAGAAAGCAAAGGATGTATTTGCTTCCATTGTACACATCAAATCATTTAAAGTTTTTGCTGAGGTATTTTACAAAGCCCACTTGGGTTTCAAAAGTCTTTGGCACGCCATTTTGTTTTGTATTGTCTGTATTGTTCCCTTATTGGACCTTGAAAGGGACTGCTTGGAGGAATAGGACACATTAAAGGAAATTGCTCATTCTGGCCAGGGGAGACTGAACTAGGTATTTTTTATTTTTTTTTTGGTAACACTTTACTTGATGTCAGTTGATGTCAAATGATATAAAACTGTCATACATTCATTGGTAAATGTTATGACACGTGTCACAAAATGTGACACGTGACAAAATGCAAACTTTTCAACAAACTAATGGGGCGCTAGCATTTCTCTGGAATTACGTCTTGGCCACTACAATATACTGTATTTAACAAAAACACCTAAAAAAAAACACTAAAAAAAACCCCACATTTTAAGTTCATGGATTTTGACTCTGGATTTTGACTGTTAATGAAGTTTTTCACTAATGTCTTGCAGTAAATCAAATGTAAAAACTTAAGGATACAGGAGACAACTATTCACCTTGATGACATGAGAAAGAACAGGTTTTCATAGAAATCACATATAGAACATATTGTTGGGACCTTAGTCTTGCATTTCCATTGATTGATGGAGTTGGAACAGCATAACTTAGCTGTACACTCTTCCAATAATTAGTTGAGGAATATATCTGGATATTAGGACAAATAGGAGTAGTTGAAAGGGGAGGCTCAAAATTACATTTTAAAAAACCCAAATGATGTTATAATGTCACCACCTGTACCACATAAGGAGAGATAAAAGCTCATTGTTAATAGCAATTAACAAGATAATTTAATTATTTCACTTTCCCTAGAGACAAAAACAAAAATATATTGCAAAGAAAAAAGTTGAATGGAAATGTTAATTACATAATTGGTGCAATAAAAAGTAAAAGATAATTAAATTGCTTACCAAAACAAAAACATGGTTGCCTCTCCCAGGAGGCTGAGACCATGACCCCAGACAATGGCTCTGTGTGGAACCGAAATAAACATGTCGCAGTGGCTCCGTTATTAATCCCAAAATGAAATCCGTAAAATCTGTCGTCTGCATCGAAGAGGGCAGTCCATAAGCAGAAAGCAAAGGATGTATTTGCTTCCATTGTACACATCAAATCATTTAAAGTTTTTGCTGAGATATTTTACAAAGCCCACTTGGGTTTCAAAAGTCTTTGGCACGCCATTTTGTTTTGTATTGTCTGTATTGTTCCCTTATTGGACCTTGAAAGGGACTGCTTGGAGGAATAGGACACATTAAAGGAAATTGCTCATTCTCGCCAGGGGAGACTGAACTAGGTATTTTTTTTTTTTTTTTTGGTAACACTTTACTTGATGTCAGTTGATGTCAAATGATATAAAACTGTCATACATTCATTGGTAAATGTTATGACACGTGTCACAAAATGTATCAATAAAGTATGACAGTTTTATGTAATTTGACATATAATAATCTGTTTTGCCATCTTGTGACAGCTGTTATATAATGTTTATGACAATGTTATGTCAGCCTTCTGGCGAAGGGTTCAAGTAAAGTGTTAATATTATAATAATTTTACCTTTAAATATTTTACATACAATTTTTCAGAAAGTCTTCGGGATTTTCCGCCCCTAGAGGCAGTTTCGTTACATTTCGTGTGACGCACGCCGGAGCAATATTAGCATAGGTTTGCGTAGGGCGTGATTGCGTAGCCCCTCCCCCTCCACAGTCTATCTGGAAAAAGAAAAAAAAACTTTTTGTATCGAAGGAATCAACAGCCGCCATCTTGTCGCGGCTCGGAATCTGGATTTCGGTAGATCATTATTTTTATTTAGCGACAGGACATCCAAACCTTGGCCAAACGGCTTTATTCCGCCTGAAATTAAACGCTTATGCGATTTTGAAGAAAATTACTGCGAAAAACGGGGAATTGGGTCGGTTTTCGTCGGTCAGAAAACCCCCCAGTATATCTGATTTCCCCTTCAGAAAGCGCTGCTTCCCTCCGTATCTCCGTTCCTGCCCGTATTGTTTAGCGAGCTACCGGCGTATAGACAGCGGCAAAAGAGCGAAATATATCGAGTATCTTATTTTTTTCAGTGGTGCATTTTATCGGGCGAAGAAATGGATTTTGCAGCAATTAATTTGACGTCAGAAAAAAATGGTTATTTAAAGATGCAGATGTAACGACTCGTTGGCGAAGGACATAAACATTTTTGGGATTATTTTTTAATTTATTTTATCTTTTAATTTTTTCGAACTGAAATATTTTTCGTCGGTGCAGTTATTAATGATAATAATGTGGGTGTTGGGTGTTGGATTATCATGGGTTGAATGGCGGTGGCGAAGCGGGGCGCTGTTGCTACTTTTTTGAAAAAAATTGTTCCTCGCCTACTGCTGGGCAAAACCAGCTAATTATTTACTCCAAAACCGTGAGGGAAAGGAAAGCTCACGGGTTGCTTGGTTAAGATTTGTTTTTTCCCCCGACAACGTGGGATTTGCCATATTTTTAAGTTATTTTATCGAAAATAACTACATTCACAATGGCTGAAAACATTCTGGATGTCGGACCTCCCAACCCAAAACGACCGAAGCTGAATTCACCTGCCCTGTCCACCTCAGATGGTCCAGGTAAGGGGCCCCGTAGCGTCACTTTCGGTTGTCACGGTTCTCTCTCACCGGCAAGTTCCATTGCAACCTGTCATGCATGTTCAACTGGCAAATGTTCGATGGCAACCGATGTGGTGTGGACGAATCCGCTCAGTTTCTGGCTACAGAAGATTTATTTCAGAATTTTCAATGGTCTAGCTGACTAACTTTACCCAGTGAACTTATCCTTTGAATGTGTGATAATTTAAAAGCCGGGTGTGTGTATAGCGAATGCAATGTGAGTGGCTGAGTAAGTTGATGCAACATAGCAAGCAAGCAAGCTCAGCGTTATAAAAACATAATTTCACATAATATCCCAATGTTTCACAGCACTTTGCTCTTCTGGCGTTACGTCCTGTAGAAATATTTGACAATATTTGCAGTTCAATCTAATATAGCAAGCTAGCTAACTTTCCAATATGAGCTTTGATCAATATGATCATTGATGCATGATTTCACCCAGTTGAACGGCTGACGTGAGTAAACACTGACAGTTGTGGATATCAAGACCAAGTAATTAGTTTGCAAGCTGCTGTCACTCACGAGCATGTAAGTTAATTGTAACGATCAGGTGATTTATTTGTGGCGAACTTGCTAGTTTCACATTTAGTAACAATGAAACTAACGCTAGCCGTCAGCTAGTTAGTGGTTCACCCCTCTGTTTGAAGCCTGCTCTCTTTCGCGTCACTGTCATTAAAACATGAACACTGCCACCGAAAGAAACATTAAAAGAGAAGCTACACGTTGTATTAAGGGATCGATTGATCATTACGATTTGGAACTGGCCTTTGCTGGATGTCAGAGTTGGCCGTTTCAATTTTAGTTTGATAGCTGAAACCTTACACTTTGTCTAGCACGATCCTTCCATCCCTGAATTGGTTTGCGCTGACGTTTTCTCGTGTGCCTGTCAAGCGTTATGTAAAACATAGCGTTAGCAAACTGGGAAGTGCTTCACATTTGGCGTAAGTTTACAATGCTCATAACTTAACTGGCGCAGCGCAAGACCTCCGTCCAATGATTGTTGGGTTAGTTAGGCAGCTAGCATTTATATGGATGAAATGTCTTCACACTCCTGACGGAGTCGTGCTGTTCGGGCACTCGGTATGACGGTACTACAAGCATTTTTCGCCTTGGCTTTATGTCTCGTAAGGCTACAAATACTGTAGCGAGTAAGTAATGAAATGTGTTCTCCGTGGTGTAAATACACACATGCGGTCGTGTTGTTTTCTCCGTTCTGTGATTACAGCATGTTTCACACATGCAGTTTCCGAATGCTTTTTTAATGACTCAAACGAAAGCTGTAACAGGAAAAGCCTTACATTTCGTTACATTGCTCGCTTCTGTACATCGATTCGGAATTGTGTGGAATCAGTTGTATTAGTCATACCGAAACGTGAATGGATCATTATGCAATCTAAGTGAAATATCGACTATGTCGACTTCCTCGAAGTCAAGCCAAACAGTTCCAGTACCGGGCCGAAATGTGTTTCAGATATCTCGCACAAGAGACGTATAGCCCCAATAGATCCAGCACTACCATTAAGAACGGCAATGCCCAGGTATTTATACGTTTTAGCTGCCCTGGTAACGGCGTCTGGTAACTTAAGTAAATGGCGGCACACTGACTCGCCTCAAAGCGCTTTTGCTAGCTCTTGATGAGCTTGCTAAATATGTGGTTTCAGTTAAAGAAATGTAAAAGTCAGCACGCTTACAATTGTGGTTTTTTTCCTCCTTTTTTACCTCCCCCCCACCCCCTCAGTCCGGGATAATGCTCGACCTGCAGCCTGTGTGGAGCGTTCTTAATCCGGTTAGCAGCACTGTTGTGGCCCGGTGTTGCGCTGGAGGGATGCCCGCTGCCCGCATTCACGCTGCTCTGTACTTCTTTTCTGTGTAATTTTACAGCGGCCGGTGTACATCCTTGTTTACGCCGCTGCGGTATTAGTCTAAGCCAGAGGAGAGAGAGAGAGAATAAGAACCCCGACCCCTGCCTATGTGTGGTACCCCCGAGAGCAGGGCTATGCAGCTGGTGGCCCTGATGCAAACACACTCGCCGTTCCGATGCATCAGAAATGGTCCAGGCCTTCCTCTGCACAGTGCAAATAGCCTAGGGCTCCTCCTAATAGCACTAGTAAGGAATAGCTGTGCATGTTTAATGAAGTCACCTGCTGTATTTGCACATGGGACGCCTTGTTTGTTCTCCAGTGGGGAGGATCTGGCTCGTTTAGGCGGTGCTTCGCGTGGGTCTCTTTCAGAGGGCAGGGTGAGTGGGGATGGTCTCTTTCAGGGGCAGGGTGAGTGGGGTTGGTCTCAGACAGCTGGGTGAGTTGTGGGTTGGTCTCTCTCAGAGGGCTGGGTGAGTTGTGGGTTGGTCTCTCAGACCGCTGGGTGGGTGCTGGTCTCTCTCAGAGGACTGGGTGAGTGAGGGTTGGTCTCTCTGACAGCTGGGTGAGTGTGGGTTGGTCTCTCTCAGAGGGCTGGGTTCTGTTTCATTTCTGAGCCTCTCTATTCACTGGGTGGTAGCAGGTGATGGGGTTCTGGCTGTCCCTGGGTCTTTAGTGTTATAGGAGACTGAGTAGGGGAGGACTCTAAAACTAAAACTCATATACTGTTCACTGCAGTTGCACACTGAGGACCGGGGGTCGATTCCCGGTCCTGCCAAAAGCCAAGTTTGGCCGGCTCACGTGGAGCGGCATAATTGGCTCGCTGCTCCAGAGGGAGGGACTTGGCAGGGTTAGCTGATCGCCGCACAGTAAAGCACCTCGGACACCTCAGAATCACAGTCACAAGCATGAGATGAGACGGCTTGAAGAAGGCGTGTCGCTCTCCTTCGGGCCGCCGCGGAACGGGGTGTGAGCGATGTATCTAACGCTAACTCTAATTAGTAGAAGGGGCACAATTGGCTACCAAATTGGGAGGAAAAAGGGAAAAAATCAGAAAAAACAAAAAACAAACTTGTATACTGATGCGATGGGATGTCTCCAAGGAAAATAACTCCATTCTGTGTTTAGCGTGTCAGAGCTGCTGATGATGGAGGCAGTGTGCTGGGTGTGTGCGTGTGAGCTGTGTGTTCGTACCGAACAGCGTGGGGGTCGAGCCCCCTCCGGGGCCGATTGAGGTGAAGAAGCTTCCGGAAGTGTGACCGTCCCGCCGGGGGCCCGTACCCGGGGCGGGCGGGCCCTCGCTCCTCCGAGGCACGTTTGGGAGCCCCGTTAGAGCAGGGCTCGGCAGCGCTTGATGTGTGCTAACCGGGGAAAATAATTTAGAGCGGGATGCATTAATGCGTGCTCCTACGATTTTCAACTTGGGAGCGGATTTAGTAACGATGTCGGTGTACAGCCCTGTTGTTATTACATTACATTGCACAGCATTTGGCTGATACCAGTGCAGACCTTCCAGAGTTCTGCTGTGGTGCGGGGCGGACGGCGTTTAGCGGTGTGCGTCCCGCTGAACTCCTGTTCTGTCCTGGTGTGTGTCTCCTTTCTCCAACGCACGCTTTCCGGTCGTTTAGCAGGAGGGGAGCGGGTTGAAGGCGTCCGTTGAGTGTTCGTTTCCCGCTTCCCAGTCGTTTAGCAGGAGGGGGAGCGGGTTGAAGGCGTCCGTTGAGTGTTCGTTTCCCGCTTCCCGGTCGTTTAGCAGGAGGGGGAGCGGGTTGAAGGCGTCCGTTGAGTGTTCGTTTCCCGCTTCCCGGTCGTTTAGCAGGAGGGGGGCGGGTTGAAGGCGTCCGTTGAGCGTTCGTTTCCCGCTTCCTCCCGCTGCTGTGAGGCGGATGCTTAGTGTGGGAATGAAGGTTAGCGAACCCAACAGCTTTTAACAGCGTTCGTCACGCGTCTCTGGCCTGTAGCGTAGTGGTTAAGGTAAATGACCGGGACACACAAGGTCGGTGGTTCTAATCCCGGTGTAGCCACAATAAGATCCGCACAGCCGTTGGGCCCTTGAGCGAGGCCCTTAACCCTGCATTGCTCCAGGGGGGGATTGTCTCCTGCTTAGTCTAATCAACTGTGCGTCGCGTTGGATAAGAGCGTCTGCCAAAATGCCAGTGATGTAATGTCTCCGGGGCAGAACATTCCGTGTTCCCTGTCGGATGGGTATTATTTTTGTGCGATATTTCTGAACAGGGGCGGGCCACATAAAATGTGTGCTGGGTGTTCTTCAGGGCGTTTGTCGTAACCATGGCGACGGAGGTGGTGGAATTCCCTCCCTCTGACACTGCCTGGCATTCCTCAGTAATGCAGTCATGCCAAGTACCACCCAATTACACATTCTGTGCTTTCAATGGCTGTGAGTTCCAGGGAGTTGTTGCTAGACTTGGCCCCGCGTAGAGATCCTCACATCATCGTCACGATGGATTCCGTCCCCGGAAAGGAGCAGAACGTGTCCGTCTGGAATAAAAGTGCATCAGACACGTTTGAATAAAGGCACCTTCCCCCGGAGGTATTCGGCAGTTGTTTGCGATTGTCTTGTGGTGTGGAACAGCAATGGAATAATTTAGTCTGTTGAATTTGGTGGGCTAGCAGAAACGGGCAAAAAGACGCTGTAAAATATTACTGTAAAATGTACCTCAAAATATTTTTTATTTATTTATTTTTTATTGTTATTATTATTTTATTTTTTAGTCCCATTGAGATTAAAGTCTCTTTCACAAAAGAGACTTGGCCAAGATGGGGGGCACGAATAGCAGGTGGTTTGTGTGTCTTTTAAGTTTAGTGTTTTTGTGCAGAATTCCTGTAGGCATCCCCATCTTAATTGCCCCATGTGGGGTAAATACAGTTCTGTTGAATTGAATGGAATAGATAACCAGGGTGCTCTCATAACAGCTGGTTGTGGGTGGATTTTCAATGCATACTTTTCTCTGTCTTCTGTCTGTCTCATATTCATGAGCGGGGCAGTCATTTTCCCACCTTTCTCTGATGGGAGCTATCCATCTACCGCTGGGATCCAAATCTCAAGTCCAAATCCAGCCCTGGTTTTCTTTTCTCCTGGGTCGTCATGGGGACGACATTGGCTCAGGCTGGTAAGAGCGGTCGTCTGGCAGTGGGGGAGGGTTGTCGGTTCGATTCCCGCCCTGGGGCGTGTCGAAGTGTCCCTGAGCAAGACACCTAACCCCCAAATGCTCCTGACGAGCTGGTTGGTGCCTTGCATGAGTGTGCATATGAATGGGTGAATGAGAAGCATCGATTGTACAGCGCAGGGGTCTCCAATCTTATCCAGAAAGGGCCCCTGTGTGTGCAGGTTGTTGTTTTAGCACAGGACTAAGACAGCTGATTCTACTCATCTAGGTCTTGATTAAAGACCACGATTAGTTCATTAGTATAATCAGGTGTGTTACTGCTGGGTTAAAACAAAAACCTGCACCCACACCGGCCCTTTTAGGATAAGATTGGAGACCCCTGGTACAGCGCTTTGGGTAAAGGCGCTATATAAATGGCAACCATTTACCATTTGCCGTTCATCAACTGAACAATGAGTGCTACTGATTTGGCCAGACTGTCCTCACCACGATTCCCAGGTAAAGGGAGGGTGGAAAACCTGGAGGACCATGACCCGATGATCCACGATCTTAAAACCAGTCCTGCTTCTCCTGTTGGTCTCGAATTGTCTCGATTCGAGGGTCGATGCCCTCTCTGGCGCCCGTGTTTTGCTTGATGATACTTCTGAAGCAAACTCCGTTCCCCCCCCTCTAAACCTGGGGCGTCACACTCCGGTCCTGGAGGGCCGCAGTGTCTGCTGGTTTTTGTGGTTTCCTTCCAATCAGCAGCCAATTAAGGCCTTGAGAACAAGGTGTGTGGACTCTTTAGCCAATGAAAGACTTTGAAATGTGTCTGTCATGCTGAAACGCCAAAAACCAGCAAACTCTGCGGCCCTCCAGGACTGGAGTTTGACACCCCAGCTCCAAACTCCAGCGAACCCATTTCAGTTTAGATTGCCTTTCCCCACACCCCCTGGACTGAGTTGGACAAACACAGTCCCTTCAAAAAGTACTGGAACAGCCAGGCCAATTCCTTTGTTTTTGCAATACACTGAATACATTTGGGGCGGCATGGATGGTGCAGTGGGTAGCACTGCCGCCTCACAGCAAGGAGGTCCTGGGTTCGATTCCCCGTCGGCTGGGGCCTCTCTGTGCGGAGTTTGCATGTTCTCCCTGTGCCTGAGTGGGTTTCCTCCGGGTACTCCGGTTTCCTCCCACAGTCCAAAGACATGCAGGTTAGGCTGATTGGAGAGTCTAAATTGCCCGTTGGTATGAGTGTGTGAGTGAATGGTGTGTGTGCCCTGCGATGGACTGGCGACCTGTCCAGGGTTTATTTCTGCCTTTCGCCCAATGTATGCTGGGATAGGCTCCAGCCCCCCTGCGACCCTGTTCAGGATAAGTGGGTTAAGATAATGGATGGATGGATGAATACATTTGGGATTGAGATAAAGAGATGAACGAGACACGGGTAAACTTTTATTTCCTGGTATTTACACCTCGATGTGTTTAACCACTTTGCCCATAGCACCTTTGGTATCAGACCCCCAAATGTTGTAAGTGAGCAGAAGTATTGGAGCAGTGAGTATTTAAGTAAATGAAAGTAAATAACACTTAATATTTGGTTGCATATCTCTTGCTTGCAATAACTGCATCAAGCCTGCGACCCATTGACATCACCAAACTGTTGCATTCTTCTTTTGTGATGCTTTTTTTTTTATTTGTACTGCAGCCTCTTCCAGTTGTTTGCTTCTGGGTTTTTTTTTCCCCTTCAGTCTTGAATGTTTTGTGGTTTTTCTTCACAGCTCTCACAATGTTTCTGTCATCAACTGCTGTTGTTTTCCTTGGTCAGCGTGTTCGATGTCTGTTGCTCAGTACAGCATCCATCCATCCATTATCTGAACCCGCTTATCCTGATCAGGGTCGCAGGGGGGCTGGAGCCTATCCCAGCATACATTGGGCGAAAGGCAGGAATACACCCTGGACAGGTCGCCAGTCCATCGCAGGGCATCAGTACAGCAGTGGTTTCCTTTTTCAGGACATTCCAAGTTGTTGTACAAGCTATCTGCAATTTATCCTCTTTTCTATGCTTCAAAATGGCTTGCTTTTCTCCCAAAGACAGCTCTCTGGTATTCATGTTGGTTTATCTTTTCTAACTCAAAGGCAGCCTTCACAGGCAAAGCCCAAGGCTAAAGCCAAGAGTAGACACTCAAAACTATTTACTGACCAGTCGTTCTAACAGGACACATCTGGGCGACAAGAAACACCTGTCAGTCACATGTTCCAATACTTTTGCTCGCCTAAAACTTAGATACAAAAGCTGATATGTTCCACGTTGTTTGACAAATCTAGATAAAAATACCAGGATATAAAAGCTGAAATTTTGGATCTGTCATCTCGTGTTCATCTTTTGACCTCAAACTCCAATTGTCTTCAGTGTATTGCAAAAACAAAGGAATTGACCTTGCTGTTCCAATACTTTTTGAGGGGACTGTAGAATTTCTTATTGTATAATTTCTTTGAGCGAAACAAAGAGGTGGAAAGAAAGTAACGGGTGAGCCTTGAACCCTGGTCTCCTGCGTGAGAGACGATTGCACTAACCACAACGCCAAATCTGCAGCACACCAGCGCCTCATTTTCCCTGTATGAGGCTGCTCTCTTGCATTAGTTTTTTTTCCTGATTGATTAGTAAGCCTGCAGGTGTGAGATTACAACGCGAGATTGCCCCTTTGAGACGACCGTCTGCCCCCAGGGTGTTGCTAAGAGCAAAAAATATAGCTAACTGACGTGTGGCTGCTGACCTGCTTAGTCTCCGCCTCTTATTCCATAATGAGCTGAATGTATACGTATCACTGCTGTCAATCACCTCCCCGCCCGCTGCCATCTCTTTGGCTGTGCTTGGGAGTGGGTGTGGCCTCGCTCTCCGCCTTAGCTTGGAGACGGGTGACAGGTGTTTGCCCTACTGGGAGATTTAATTCAGTCTCACCCGGCAAGGGCGACAGTTTGTGCACTGGGCCATATCTTCCTGGTCTGAACTGGTCTCACTGGGACTTGTGGTTTAGCGTAGAGGACAAAGTGGCCCAGGGGAAGTTAAAGCGGCGTTTAGGTGTCAGATGATCTTGCAGATTTGTCTGCGGGGAATGTTTTGCCATGTAGAAGAGGGTGAAAATGTTCTGCCTGAATTTGTACAGGTGCACGGCGGGCTGTGCTGTTCTCAGGAAAGCCCTTCTCCACGGGAGACGATCGTGATGAAACCTTAGGGGTGTGCTTCTCCTCTGCTCGCCCTTACAGCGTATTCAGCCACAGCTGTGTCTCTGTGATCATCCTGTCTTCACAGGATTTGTGGTCTGTGGTGATTTGTAGTACGGTGTTGTAGTGCCTTGTTTTAGTGTCATGTTGCTCTACGAGGTTGTAGTGCCATGTTGTAGTACCGTGTTGTAGAACCGTGTTGCAGTACGGGGTTGTAGTACCGTGTTGCTGTACGATGTTGTAGTACCGTGTTTCAGTACGGGGTTGTAGCACCGTGTTGCTGTACGATGTTGTAGTACCGTGTTTCAGTACGGGGTGTAGCACCATGTTGCTGTACGATGTTGTAATACCGTGTTTCAGTACGGGGTTGTAGTACCCTGTCGTAGTACCGTGTTGCTGTACGATGTTGTAACACCGTGTTTCAGTATGGGGTTGTAGCACCGTGTTGCTGTACGATGTTGTAGTACTCTGCCGTAGTACCGTGTTGCTGTACGATGTTGTAATACCGTGTTTCAGTACGGGGTTGTAGTACCGTGTTGCTGTATGATGTTGTAGTACCGTGTTTCAGTACGGGGTTGTAGTACCGTGTTGCTGTACGATGTTGTAGTACCGTGTTTCAGTACGGGGTTGTAGTACCGTGTTGCTGTACGATGTTGTAATACCGTGTTTCAGTACGGGGTTGTAGTACCGTGTTTCAGTACGGGGTTGTAGTACCGTGTTGCTGTACGATGTTGTAATACCGTGTTTCAGTACGGGGTTGTAGTACCGTGTTGCTGTACGATGTTGTAATACCGTGTTTCAGTACGGGGTTGTAGTACCGTGTTGCTGTATGATGTTGTAGTACCATGTTTCAGTACGGGTTGTAGTACCGTGTTGCTGTACGATGTTGTAGTACCATGTTTCAGTACGGGGTTGTGGTACCGTGTTGCTGTACGATGTTGTAGTACCATGTTTCAGTACGGGGGTATAGTACCGTGTTGCTGTATGATGTTGTAGTACCATGTTTCAGTACGGGGTTGTAGTACCGTGTTGCTGTACGATGTTGTAATACCGTGTTTCAGTACGGGGTTGTAGTACCCTGTCGTAGTACCGTGTTGCTGTACGATGTTGTAATACCGTGTTTCAGTACGGGGTTGTAGTACCGTGTTGCTGTATGATGTTGTAACACCGTGTTTCAGTACGGGGTTGTGGTACCGTGTTGCTGTACGATGTTGTAACACCGTGTTTCAGTATGGGGTTGTAGTACCGTGTTGCTGTACGATGTTGTAATACCGTGTTTCAGTATGGGGTTGTGGTACCGTGTTGCTGTACGATGTTGTAGTACCATGTTTCAGTACGGGGTTGTAGTACCGTGTTGCTGTACGATGTTGTAATACCGTGTTTCAGTACGGGGTTGTAGTACCGTGTTTCAGTACGGGGTTGTAGTACCGTGTTGCTGTACGATGTTGTAATACCGTGTTTCAGTACGGGGTTGTAGTACCGTGTTGCTGTACGATGTTGTAATACCGTGTTTCAGTACGGGGTTGTAGTACCGTGTTGCTGTATGATGTTGTAGTACCGTGTTTCAGTACGGGGTTGTAGTACCGTGTTTCAGTACGGGGTTGTGGTACCGTGTTGCTGTACGATGTTGTAACACCGTGTTTCAGTACGGGGTTGTAGTACCGTGTTGCTGTACGATGTTGTAGTACCGTGTTTCAGTACGGGGTTGTAGTACCGTGCCGTAGTAGTCTGTTTCTGTCACGGCTGCTTTGTTATCGGCCGTGACCTGTCAGTCAGTGATGACTCACAGCGCCTTAGCCGTAGACTGTAGGGAAACATGGACCCGCTGACTATCCACAGGCTCGGGAAGAGCGTGTTGAAGCCCGGGAAGTCATGTTGACCGGTGCCGCCATGTTGTACAATTTGAAGCCAGAGTCAGCTTGAGTGTGTGAGAGAGAGTGACGTACTCTGACCCCGATTCGTCCACAAAGTACTGCTGTGTTGACCTAAATAACGCAGTAACCTCAAGAAAATCAACAGATAAGTGCAGCTACATTTTCTACAAGACTTTGTATTTTGACCGCAATTGTGCCATTGGCTTTGCATTGAAAGCGGGTCTGAGTGACCTACACTGGAGCCAACCGCAGTGGCGCTAGCGATCAGCATCTCTCCGCGCTCTCAGCCTGGCCAGGAAAAGAGCTGTGAAAACGAAACGAAGCTGGTTTTGGCCGCTTGGTCTGGACGGCCGGAGCGTGATGGCGCCCCCTGCTGGTGCTCGCAGCCCTCTCGCCGCGGCAGAGGAACGGCCCGTGTGCGCTGGGGTGCACTTACACCACCAAAATGCTAGTTCACCGGACATTATATCCCATAATCGTTTGTGATTAACTGTATAATTGAACTTACTTCCGTTAAATTAATGGGGGCTGCAGTGAGGACAGGTAAGGTGTGTTCAGGTGAGTCTCTGCAGTGAGGACAGGTAAGGTGTCTTCAGGTAAGTCTGCAGTGAGGACAGGTAAGGTGTGTTCAGGTGAGTCTGCAGTGAGGACAGGTAAGGTGTGTTCAGGTGAGTCTCTGCAGTGAGGACAGGTAAGGTGTGTTCAGGTGAGTCTGCAGTGAGGACAGGTAAGGTGTGTTCAGGTGAGTCTGCAGTGAGGACAGGTAAGGTGTGTTCAGGTGAGTCTGCAGTGAGGACAGGTAAGGTGTGTTCAGGTGAGTCTGCAGTGAGGACAGGTAAGGTGTGTTCAGGTGAGTCTGCAGTGAGGACAGGTAAGGTGTGTTCAGGTGAGTCTCTGCAGTGAGGACAGGTAAGGTGTGTTCAGGTGAGTCTGCAGTGAGGGCAGGTAAGGTGTGTTCAGGTGAGTCTGCAGTGAGGACAGGTAAGGTGTGTTCAGGTGAGTCTGCAGTGAGGGCAGGTAAGGTGTGTTCAGGTGAGTCTCTGCAGTGAGGACAGGTAAGGTGTGTTCAGGTGAGTCTGCAGTGAGGACAGGTAAGGTGTGTTCAGGTGAGTCTGCAGTGAGGGCAGGTAAGGTGTGTTCAGGTGAGTCTCTGCAGTGAGGACAGGTAAGGTGTGTTCAGGTGAGTCTGCAGTGAGGACAGGTAAGGTGTGTTCAGGTGAGTCTGCAGTGAGGACAGGTAAGGTGTGTTCAGGTGAGTCTGCAGTGAGGACTGATCTTTGATTGTGTTTCTCTCAGTTGCCGCTCTGCTTTGTCTGCTCTTTACCGAGCGCTGTTATAAGTTTGGCTGATACGGTATTCACTGGCAGAAGGCCTGCCTCAGAACGGCCAGAGTTTCCTGGGCCCTCGTTCAAAATGTCCTCACAAACGGCACCATCCCCACAAACCCCTGCACACCGCCGCGGGGTGTAAGCTGACGCGGTTCGCCGTCCCCTTCCAGGGCGCTTTACATTTTACCCTTTACATTTTCAGCGTCTGGCAGACGCAGTCTTCCAGATGGCTTTGCACCTCCAAGAGCGCTTTCACAAGTGTAGTCCGTTTGGTTACTCCGAATCAGAATTAAATTGATATTTTCAGTTCGGGGCGGCACGGATGGTGCAGTGGGTAGCACTGCCGCCTCACAGCAAGGAGGTCCTGGGTTCGAATCCCCGTCGGCCGGGGCCTCTCTGTGCGGAGTTTGCATGTTCTCCCCGTGTCTGCGTGGGTTTCCTCCCACAGTCCAAAGACATGCAGGTTAGGCTGATTGGAGAGTCTAAATTGCGCATAGGTATGAGTGTGTGAATGAATGGTGTGTGTGCCCTGCGATGGACTGGCGACCTGTCCAGGGTGTATTCCTGCCTTTCGCCCAATGTATGCTGGGATAGGCTCCAGCCCCCCTGCGACCCTGATCAGGATAAGCGGGTTCAGATAATGGATGGATGGATGGATGGATTTTTAGTTCATGTTCTGTTTTGCTTTCACTGTGCACAAGTGAAAGCGGACCAAATAATGAAAAAGAAAAATAATAATGCTGAGGGGCGTGTACGAAGGAGCAGGGCCGTTCTTATTGGTCGTAGATTTTCCGGTGGAAAATGTAAACGCAAGTTCGGCGGTCCCGGACCGGTCGGTTTGGTCCGCATTGGGTGCGATTACCGCGGTTGCAAACGGCCGCACCGGGGACCAGGGTTCGATTTGAAACGGGCCGAACGCTGGCTTGCGAAAGCGCTCTCGCGGTCGTCCTTCGTGCGGCTGCGTGCTCGCCGGAGCCATTCCGTTTCAGTGCCTCGCTTAAGGGGAGCAAGGCCCAGCGCTCCACCGTGGAGCTTACGCGCCCCGTCCCAAAAGCTGCCTCACCAGTCTCTCTCTCTCTCTCTGTGTACATTAGTTTCAAAAGGATTAAGGAGTTCACTTTCAAAGTGAAAGCAGTGAATAATGGAAGAGGAAGTAAATGGTCTTGGGGTGCAGTAGCAGCCGTGTTGCACATGAACACAAGTGTGAACACAGCCTCACGTCACTGCTTACAATCATGCCACCAGCCTAGCTTTCATCAGTGAGAGCCCTCTCTCCCTCTCTCTTCTCCACTGCCTCTGTCTCTCTGTCTCTGTCTCTGTCTCTGTCTCTGTCTCTGTCTCTGTCTCTGTCTGTCTCTCTCCACACACCTGTAACACAGGCTAAAGTCAGGAGCAACTCGCTCTCTCTCTCTCTCTCTCTCTCTCTCTCTCTCTCTCCTCTCTCTCTCGCTCGCTCTCGCTCTCTCTCTCTCTCTCTCTCTCCTCCTCTCTCTCGCTCTCTCGCTCTCTCTCTCTCTCCTCCTCTCTCTCTCGCTCTCTCGCTCTCTCGCTCTCTCGCTCTCTCGCTCTCTCTCGCTCTCTCGCTCACTCTCGCTCTCTCGCTCTCTCGCTCTCGCTCTCTCTCTCCCCCTCCCCTGCTCTCATCGTCATCTTATTTCCTAAAAGCCCCAGCAGCTTTCAAAAGCACCAAATCCTCCTGCAGCCATTCTTGAAAACATTACTCATTTAAAACATTACATTCACCAAAAAAATTCTCTCCTCTCATCCTCCCTTCTCTCCTCTCTCCCTCTCCTTCTATTGCTTCCTCTCTCCCTCTCGCTCCCTCTCCTTCCCTCTCCCTCTATTGCTTCCTCTCTCCCTCTTTCTCTCTCATTTATTTCACCTTTATTTAACCAGGTGAGTCCCGTTCATGGGGTGTCTCGGTGGCGCAGCCTGTAGAGCACTGACCGCATGCTCATTGCGAGCCGCGACGTCGGCGGTTCGAATCCGACCGTCCGACATTTGTCGCATGTCTTTCCCTCTCTCGCTCCCATTCTTCCTGTCTCTCTATACTATACTGTCCAATAAAGCTGAAAAAGGCCTAAAAAATATCTAAAAAAAAAAAAAACAAGTGAGTCCCGTTCAGATGGTTATCTCATTTATGTTGCTCAACCAGGCTGTCTGTAGCTCAACCAGGCTCTTGTTGAACCAGGCTCTGTGTGGCTCAAGAAGGCTGTCTGTAGCTGAACCAGGCTGTATGTAGCTGAACCAGGCTGTATGTAGCTGAACCAGTCTGTATGTAGCTGAACCAGTCTCAGTCTGTATGTATCTGAACCAGTCTGTATGTAGCTAAACAACCAGTCTGTATGTAGCTGAACCAGTCTGTATGTGGCTGAACCAGTCTGTATGTGGCTGAACCAGTCTGTATGTAGCTGAACCAGTCTGTATGTAGCTGAACCAGTCTGTATGTGGCTGAACCAGTCTGTATGTGGCTGAACCAGTCTGTATGCGGCTGAACCAGACTGTATGTGGCTGAACCAGACTGTATGCGGCTGAACCAGTCTGTATGTAGCTAAACAACCAGTCTGTATGTAGCTGAACCAGTCTGTATGTAGCTGAACCAGACTGTATGTAGCTGAACCAGACTGTATGTAGCTGAACCAGACTGTATGTAGCTGAACCAGACTGTATGTAGCTGAACCAGTCTGTATGCGGCTGAACCAGTCTGTATGTGGCTGAACCGGTCTGTATGCGGCTGAACCGGTCTGTATTTGGCTGAACCGGTCTGTATACGGCTGAACCGGTCTGTATGTGGCTGAACCGGTCTGTATGCGGCTGAACCGGTCTGTATGTGGCTGAACCGGTCTGTATGTGGCTGAACCAGTCTGTATGTGGCTGAACCGGTCTGTATGCGGCTGAACCAGGCTCTAGCTGAACCAGTCTGTATGTAGCTGAACCGGTCTGTATGTGGCTGAACCGGTCTGTATGCGGCTGAACCAGTCTGTATGCGGCTGAACCAGTCTGTATGTAGCTGAACCAGTCTGTATGCGGCTGAACCGGTCTGTATGCGGCTGAACCGGTCTGTATACGGCTGAACCGGTCTGTATGCGGCTGAACCGGTCTGTATGTAGCTGAACCAGGCTGTATGCGGCTGAACCGGTCTGTATGCGGCTGAACCGGTCTGTATGTAGCTGAACCAGGCTCTAGCTGAACCAGTCTGTATCCGGCTGAACCGGTCTGTATGCGGCTGAACCGGTCTGTATGCGGCTGAACCAGTCTGTATGCGGCTGGACCGGTCTGTATGCGGCTGAACCAGTCTCTATGTAGCTGAACCAGGCTCTAGCTGAACCAGTCTGTATGCGGCTGGACCAGGCTCGGTGCAGCCCAGCTGTTTTCCATGGCAGTGAGAGCTCTTGCGCTCGCCCTCGCGCTCCCTCCTGGCGGGCGTCCAGGTCTGGAAGACTGCCCGGATCATCTGAAGTCCAAGGCTGAGCTCCCTTCCCAAGAAAAATAAAATCCACATTGTTTTACACACGGCTTGCGCTGCCGTGACGACAGGAGCCGACGCTCTGACTTCGCCCCGCCGCGCTCATCTCCTCGGCCCGCGTGCGGAGCTCGCCTTCCCCCCTCCCCGCCGGACGAGTTCTCTCTGCCTGGAGAGCGAGGGCCGGACGGCCCCCGGTTTGTTTGCAGTGCGGGACGCGCCTCAGTCGTCCCGGGTCGCTCTGTTTGGAGAGAAAGCACGGGGCTGCTCTCTGCCACGGGGATGCTCTCTGCCACGGGGCTGCTCTCTGCCACGGGGCTGCTCTCTGCCACGGGGCTGCTCTCTGCCACGGGGCTGCCCTCTGCCACGGGGCTGCTCTCTGCCACGGGGCTGCTGTCTGCCGCGGGGCTGCTCTCTGCCACGGGGATGCTCTCTGCCACGGGGCTGCTCTCTGCCACGGGGCTGCTCTCTGCCACGGGGCTGCTCTCTGCCACGGGGCTGCCCTCTGCCACGGGGCTGCTCTCTGCCACGGGGCTGCTGTCTGCCGCGGGGCTGCTCTCTGCCACGGGGCTGCTCTCTTCCACGGGGCTGCTCTCTGCCACGGGGCTCTCCCTCGCCAGAGCTGCGATGGGGGACACCCTTCAGCAAAGCGCGCGTTAAACCCTTTTAATATTCAGCCATTTTTCACTGTGAATCTGCTGATACGCGTAAAAGCATTGAGCAGGCGTTTGGAGAGCTGAGAGACGGTCCGGCGGTTGGTTTTTGCCCGAGGCTGCTCCAGTGCGTCCCCCTGTACAACGGCTGCCCTCCAGGGAAGGAGAGCGTGAAGGGAGGACTCCTGCCAGGATTCCCACTCCACAACACCACTAAACCAGAACAGGGGCTTTCCTATTCTGGCAGCAGCACACAGACGGGCTGTGGAGGCATCGTTGTAAACTGCTGTGCGTTTGTGCGTTTGTGCGTGCGTGCGCGTGTTGATGTGTGTGCAAGCGCGTCTGTTAGCAGGTGTGCTTTTGTGTGCACAGACGATTCTGTACCGGCTACGTGTCTTGATTCTCCAAAAATCAAGACAAGTGGGCGGTACAGAATCGTTTTTGTTTTGTGTGGGTTGCCAAGTCGATTTGATGTTACTATTGCTGATATTAACTTTCTAGCATATATCAGCTAGCATGTCAGCCCTCGACAATATGGATCTCCAGTATGGATCCCACTCTATTCTCTGAAGGAAAACTAGCGGTTTCTGCTCTTTTGGCTGTGTGGTAGATTTTGGGAGTTAGGTGATCTTACCAGGAATGTTGCCCCTGTCATAGTAGCGTGTCACCTTATTGGATTCACTTAAATCCTTAATTGAGTTAAATGTAGCTGGCAGTGGTTCTGGAGATTACTTCCATGTTTATGTTTGCTTATTGCGACAGAGGAAGGACTTTTAGCACTCATTTGGTAGTAGTAGAAGTAGTATTTTGGAAAATTGCAAGAGCCAGCTTCAGGGAATTTCTGCTCCAAAAGAGCCCTGAAAACATAAATTTTTTTGACAAATCTTTGAGCCATTATGGTGCTTATAAGGTGCTCTAAATTATGAGGACAATGACACGTCTGTGTGATATTATTGTGTAATAATGAATGTTGGATATTATAAACATGGATATTTCAAAATGACATTTTTGATTTTGCTCAGCTTTGCACATGTTATTTTATAGACCGCGTTGTGTAAACACAGAAAATCAGAGTGGGATCCACTGCTTGATCTCCAGCACATTTTAAATGAGGGTGTGCACCGCATAATGAAATATAAAATAAATTATGAAACTTAATTGAATGCACATTTGCACCGATGACCTGATTTTTAGTTTCGGATTTCTCCCATCTTCCCTTGCGCTGCTCCGTGTATTTTTAAGGGGCACGAGGAACGCCTCTGGGATCCCTTTGGACCTCTCCACTGAGGCCGGGCAGCTGAGATTTCCTCCTGACGTTTCCAGTTTCTGTTGATTGACCTGCTTTGGTGAAAAAACATTTTTTTTGGTGGTCGTGAGATATCGCAGGAATGTCATCACACTGTCTTGGATTTGCCACTGTTATCCCTTCAGACACATCTTGGCCATAACCAAGCCTCCATTTCCCATCACTCACAGTGGTGATTGGTCCCCTGTACTCAGGTGCTGGCTTGCAGGGTTGGACTGGGGGCATGTAATGAGAAGTGTGATGTTTTTGTGTGATGTGGTCTTGCTGGGTGATATGATGATTGTGCCATTTCAGGGTGGAACCCACTCACCTGTGGCCTGTGGATTGGGAGCGAGTTCAGCATACCGATTTGTTCTCAGAATTGAGCAGGTGTCAACTTGGCACATTGGATTAATGTTCACTCTCCTGAAGTGCTGTAAGAATCCACTGGGCATGACTGACTGACCCTGGATCAGCTGAATCAGCCGTATTATAACCCCGATCACTTTCACTGTGGACATTTCGTATCCTGATGGTGTGAGCTGCCGTACTGGGTTATAGCAGCACTGGGTTATAGCGGCAGCGCTGGGTTTGAGCAGCTGCGCTGGGTTATAGCAGCAATGCTCGGTTATAGCGGCAGTGCTGGGTTATAGCAGCTGCGCTGGGTTATAGCAGCAGCGCTGGGTTTGAGCAGCAGCTCTGGGTTTGAGCAGCAGCACTGGGTTTGAGCGGCAGTGCTGGGTTATAGCGGCAGTGCTGGGTTATAGCAGCGTCGCTGGGTTAGAGCAGCAGTGCTGGGTTATAGCAGCAGCACTGGGTTATAGCAGCAGCACTGGGTTATAGCAGCAGTGCTGGTTTATAGCAGCATCGCTGGGTTACAGCAGCAGTGCTGGGTTACAGCAGTAGTGCTGGGTTATAGCAGCAGTGCTGGGTTATAGCAGCATCGCTGGGTTATAACAGCAGTGCTGGGTTAGAGCAGCAGCGCTGGGTTTGAGTGCTGGGTTATAGCAGCAGCACTGGGTTTGAGCGCTGGGTTATAGCAGCAGCACTGGGCTATAGCAGCTATACTGGGTTTGAGTTTTTAACCGAAACTTTGCTTCCGCAGCAGACAACTGCGCCTGCTTGGCTTGTGGAGCTTCTGTGCCTTATCTGCCCCCGTGCCCCATTCGCCAGCCTGTCTGCAGCACTTCGGAGGTGTTGAAGTTGTGACCCTGCTCGTTTTGCTTGGGTTATCTGCCCGCCGAGTTCTCAAAGACTTCTGTTGAGTGCCTGTCATTTTCTATCAGCCAGAGGGTCTGGCGTCCGGAACGGTAAAAGGCTGAGAACGGGCAGTGGATCGTGAAGCTTCAGAGGGGAAACGGCCACACATTTCAGGGCAGAAAAGGAGTAACGTTTGTGTCAGAAGTAAACGTAATTTCCACTCAGCCACTGGCGTAGGCAGTCGGCAGCGTTTCTGAGGAGAAGCACCTCGATGTTGCTGGAGCCTTTCTGCCGCGGACGTGCGTTGGCTTGCGCACAAGTTCTCCTTTACATCTCCCATACGTTCCCCCAGGCTCTGTTGCAGTGTGGTGATGTTTGAGAATTAAATTGCAGACTAAATATCGATTCTAGAGTCAGTATAGCAATATGCAAATCGTCAGAAAAAAGAAAAAGGTTATGTGATGCATAACTGAATCAATGTTTTTGTTTTTTTTCTCCCTATTTTTATAATGTAGTTTTCTCACCAAAATCACCAGGATATCTTTGGAGTCAATTGAGGTGTCTAACGTTATCCTTCTCTCTCCCTCCCTCCCTTTTTCTCTGTCCCCTCTTCCTCCCTTCCTCTCCTCTCTCCCTCTATTGCTTCCTCTCCCTCCCTCCCTCTATTGCTTCCTCTCCCTCCCTCCCTCCCTCTCCCCCTTCCTCTCTCCCTCTCCCTCTCTCTCTCCTCTCTTTCCATCTATCTCTTCCTCTTTCCTTTCTCTCTCCCTCTCCCTCTCTCCCATTCTCTCCCTCCCCCTCTCCCCCTCCCTCTCCCTCCCTCCCTCAGTAGACCTGGTCTCTCTGTTTGATCTGGAGAACGACCTGCCGGATGAGCTGATTCCCAACGGCGCCGACCTGGGCCTGCTGGCCCCGCCCCCGGGCCCCCAGGACGCCGCCTCCAAGCACAAGCAGCTGTCGGAGCTCCTGAGGGCGGGGAGCGGGCCCGCGCCGCAGGGCATGCTGGGAAAGCAGACGCAGAAGCAGGGCGCCCCGCCCAGCTTCCCCCAGGCCATGCTGAACCGCGCCCACGGCCCCGCGGCCCCGCCCCAGCCCCCGCAGGTGATGAACGGCACGCTGGCCCACGGCGGGCGGGGCCGGGGCGGGGCGGGGCCGCAGTACCAGGCGGGGGGCGGGGCCGGAGCGGCGGCGGGGGGCGGAGCCGCGAGCGCGCTGGCCGAGACGCTGGCCCAGCAGGGGGCGCCCCAGGCCCTGAACCCCCAGCAGCCCGGGGGCATCAGCAAGGTGAGCGGCCCTCCTCCAGGGTGAGGGTGTGGGGGTCAGCTGTAGCACAGGTAGGGCTGGTGAGCCCATGGTCAACAACAACAACAACAACAACAAATATCAATCACTCAATCACTCAATCAATCAATCAAATGGGTCTTGTGATTGATATTATGCGCTCTTATAATCCAGTAAGCAGGGGTTTTTTATGACAAGACACGGAAATAAACTTCATTCATTCAGTTCATTCACCTTTTTCACTCATTCATTCATTCAGTTCATTCACCTTGTTCACTCACTCACTCATTCATTCATTCATTCATTCAGTTCATTCACCTTGTTCACTCACTCACTCACTCATTCATTCATTCATTCAGTTCATTCACCTTGTTCACTCACTCATTACTATTCATTCACTCATTTTTCCATCCGTCCATCCATTGGTCCATGATGGGTGGGCCTGGGAAGTGGGTCTTCGTCAGCGCTGACTGACTGTGGTTTGAAGGGAGGCGCTGAAATGAGAGAAACGGCTCTGACGACACGTTTCCCCACAGCAGCCTTGGGGTCCTGCTGTGCCCTTTAGCCTGTGCCACGCCTTTTAGCGTTGACCCGGGCTGAAGTGTCTGTGTTCAAAACTGCCATTTTGTTTCCGCCGTTTGCTGAAGACTCGCCTCTTCAGGCTGCACCTTTCCCTCCCTACCTCACTCCCGCGAGCTAGCCTTGTGCATGCCATAAGTTATAATGGCACTTGTATACAGTTATCGTTGTACTCGGGGGTATTTTAGCTGCCAACCATGGTATGCTAGTAAGTTGGGGTATTCTTCAAAGGTTCGAATTGTGTCTGTGATCACGCTGGGACTCGCTAGAACCGTACTTTCCTCTCGGGTCCTCATCACACTTGTCCCTGTGTTCGCTCTGCACTTTGTTGCACGTTGCTCTGGATAAGAGCGTCTGCTAAATGCCTGTAATGTAATGTAATGTAATGTAATGTAATGCTCCCCGCAGGCTGGTCAGTGGGGTTTTCAGTGTGCGAGTGAATGGGCGAGAGGCAGTCATTGTGAAGCGCTTTGGATAACAGCGCTGCATAACAGCCGTCCGTTTACCGTCCGTTTACGTTCGTCGGCTGCGTTTCGTCCGGCGCTGCTTCGCGCGCTTTGCGTACGGTCCGTTTTCAGCGCTGTGCGTTTCCTGGAGCGGTTTAGATTCAGCTCCGGGGAGCGCGGTGCCCCACCTGGCAGCGCGGCCTCGCTCCCCCCCCCCTCCACCCCAGGGCTGTGAGCCTGTTTGTGGGGGACAGGCGGCGGCGCGTGGCCCCTTCCTCTGGGTGCTCCAGCGAGGCGGCGCTCTGTGCGTCGCCCGACACAGACTGTGTTTGCTCAGGCCTAATTGGGCGGTTAATGGCTGCGGTGATGTTGAGCGGCGCTGGGAAGCTGCCAGGGAGGATAAACTCTGCTGCTGTAAAACGGAGCGGGGTCAGATCTCTGCTGCTGTAAAACGGAGCAGGGTCAGATCTCTGCTGCTGTAAAACGGAGCAGGGTCAGATCTCTGCTGCTGTAAAACGGAGCAGGGTCAGATCTCTGCTGCTGTAAAACGGAGCGGGGTCAGATCTCTGCTGCTGTAAAACAGAGCAGGGTCAGATCTCTGCTGCTGTAAAACGGAGCAGGGTCAGATCTCTGCTGCTGTAAAACGGAGCGGGGTCAGATCTCTGCTGCTGTAAAACGGAGCGGGGTCAGATCTCTGCTGCTGTAAAACGGAGCGGGGTCAGATCTCTGCTGCTGTAAAACGGAGCGGGGTCAGATCTCTGCTGCTGTAAAACGGAGCGGGGTCAGATCTCTGCTGCTGTAAAACGGAGCAGGGTCAGATCTCTGCTGCTGTAAAACGGAGCAGGGTCAGATCTCTGCTGCTGTAAAACGGAGCAGGGTCAGATCTCTGCTGCTGTAAAACGGAGCAGTGTCTGATCTCTGCTGCTGTAAAACGGAGCAGGGTCTGATTTCTGCTCCTGTAAAACGGAGCAGGGTCTGATCGCTACCGTTTTTGGATGAAAAGATGACCGACTTGTTTGGGGCTGAGTAGTCGACAGTGACTTGTGCAGTGTGGAACACGGAGCTGGAGAGCGTGACGTCACTGGCGCTTGTGTTGCGACACACCGCGGATCTGACATCTGCGGTTTGGCAGGAAGTGGATGGGAAACCAGCGCGCAGTCTCACTCTCGGGGGCCTCAGCCACATGAAGAGGCGCCCAGCGCTTTGAAGGGGGAGGCGGGGAGGCACGACTGGAGTCTCCGGTTTGAATCGGGGCGGTAGTGCAGCGTGTCGCAGTGCTAGCATTACCTCCCTGCGCAAGAGGCTGGGCAGGGGCTGCAGGGCCCTCTGCAGACACAGGTGAAGCTACAGGAGCCGTGTGAGTGTGAGTGTGAGTGTGTGTATGTGTGTGTGTGTGTGTGTGTGTGTGAGTGTGTGTGTGTGTGTGTGTGTGTGTGTGAGAGAGTGTGAGAGAGTGTGAGAGAGTGTGAGAGAGTGTGTGAGAGTGTGAGAGTGTGAGTGTGTGAGTGTGTGAGTGTGTGTGTGTGTGTGTGAGAGTGTGAGTGTGAGTGTGTGTGAGAGAGTGTGAGAGAGTGTGAGAGAGTGTGAGAGAGTGTGAGAGTGTGAGAGAGTGTGAGAGAGTGTGAGAGAGTGTGAGAGAGTGTGAGAGAGTGTGAGTGAGTGTGTGAGTGTGTGAGTGTGTGAGTGTGTGAGTGTGTGTGTGTGTGTGTGAGTGTGAGAGTGTGTGAGTGTGAGTGTGAGTGTGTGTGAGTGTGAGTGTGAGAGAGTGTGAGAGAGTGTGAGAGTGTGTGAGAGTGTGAGTGTGTGAGTGTGTGAGTGTGTGAGTGTGTGAGTGTGTGAGTGTGTGAGTGTGTGAGTGAGTGTGAGAGTGAGTGTGAGAGTGAGTGTGAGAGTGAGTGTGAGAGTGAGAGTGAGTGTGAGAGAGTGTGAGAGAGTGTGAGAGAGGGTGAGAGAGTGTGAGAGACTCCTGACTTTAGCCTGTGTTACAGGTGTGTGGAGAGAGACAGACAGAGAGACAGAGAGACAGAGAGACAGACAGAGACAGACAGACAGACAGAGACAGACAGAGACAGACAGACAGAGACAGACAGAGACAGACAGACAGAGACAGACAGACAGAGACAGACAGACAGAGACAGACAGACAGACAGAGGCAGTGGAGAAGAGAGAGAGAGAGAGAGGGCTCTCACTGCTCTCTCAGAGAGAGGGCTGATGAAAGCTAGGCTGGTGGCATGATTGTGAGCAGTGACGTGAGGCTGTGTTCACACTTGTGTTCATGTGCAACACGGCTGCTACTGCACCCCAAGACCATTTACTTCCTCTTCCATTATTCACTGCTTTTTGAAAGTGAACTCCTTAATCCTTTTGAAACTAATTATAAAGATTTAATAATTTTTCTTGTTGTTGCTGAACAACTTTTCATTTCTCCCTTGAAACGGTAAGTTAAGGGTCTTCATTCCTACACAGGCTGCGCTTGTACTGAGCGTTACCAGACCGCAGCGGGTCCGATCTGCGCTCGTTCTGTCTCACTTGGCCTTTTCACCCCGCGGAGAGGAGAGGCTTAAAACACGCTGTGCACTTAATGATGACTATTTCTGGAAATGCTCTGTCTTGTTGAGGCCAGGTGTAAATTAGGCGTTTGTATTAGGGGTATTTGGTGGAAAAGCCGAAGTGCCTTAATTAAATTGTGTCCTTAATAGTGCCGAGTGCAGAGAGGGTGGCTGTTTTCTGTCCGGGAAAGGACTCTGTGCACTAGTCTGGGTCTGGCCAGTGGGTCTGCGTTTGTCTGCAGGAGGCAGTAACTACACACCCCTCAGCCTAGAGGAGTGTATGAGGGACAGTCACAGTGAGAGAGGATGGGTGTGTGTTCAGTTCCCCAGCCTAGAGGAGTGTATGAGGGAGTCACAGTGAGAGAGCTGTCTACGTCAGAGGAGATGGATGTGTGTTCAGTTCCCCAGCCTAGAGGAGTGTATGAGGGAGTCACAGTGAGAGAGCTGTCTACGTCAGAGGAGATGGGTGTGTGTTCAGTTCCCCAGCCGAGAGGAGTGTATGAGGGACAGTCACAGTGAGAGAGCTGTCTACGTCAGAGGAGATGGGTGTGTGTTCAGTTCCCCAGCCTAGAGGAGTGTATGAGGGAGTCACAGTGAGAGAGCTGTCTCAGCCACATTAGAAGTTCACACGTGTTCAAAATGAGGAAGGATGCGCTAACGGTTATTATGGGGACCAAGTACATCTGCCAGCTGTGAGATCCAGGTGCTGCTTCTGTTTAACATTTCATTGAAAATGTTTTTTTTTATCGTGTAAAAGAGCTGCAAAAGTGACCTCGTGATGGAGAATCCGTCAAGGTGGTGGATTTAGATATCTGTACGTCGCAGGAAAACCTTGTGTATCAGGCATCAGGCCTGATGCTATGAAGGTTCACTGGGGGAATAAATGAATATCCGATCAATGGAAGTTTCTTTCGGTGTTTGGGCATCTATCATTGGCATCAGCAAACTTATATTGTTTTTTTTTAATGAAACTGTGGGTTTTACAGCTGCTTTTTGGCGGCCTCAGTCACCCAATTTCCACCAGTACTCCTGGAGCAGCCTTAACTAATCCTGTTTTACCCTCCCTCCCTCTCTCCGTTCTCTCTCCCTCTCCCCCTCTCTCCCTCTCTCTCTCTCTCTCTCTCCGTTCTCTCTCCCTTCCCTCTCTCTCCCTCCCCCCTCCCTCCTCCCCCCTCTCTCTCTTTCCTTCTCTCCCCCCTCTCCCTCTCCCCTTCTCTCCCCCCTCTCCCTCTCCCCCCGCTCTCCCTCTTTCTCTCTCCCTCCCTCTCCCTCTCTCTCTCCCTCCCTCCTCTCTCTCCCTCCCTCCTCCCCCTCTCTCCCCTCTTCCTCTCTCTCCCTCCCTCTCTCCTTCTCTCCCCCTTTCCCTTTCTCTCCCTCCCTCTCCCCCCTCTCTCTCCCTCCCTCTCTCCTTCTCTCTCCTTCTCTCCCCCTCTCCCTCTCCCCCCTCCCTCCCTCTTTCTCTCTCCCTCCCTCTCTCCCTCTCCCTCTCCCTCTCCCTCTCCCTCTCCCTCTCCCTCTCCCTCTCCCTCTCCCTCTCTCTCTCTCCCTCTCCCTCTCCCTCTCTCTCTCTCTGCAGATGGGTCTGCCTGTGAGTGGTGGCTCCTTTGGACAGGTGTTTGGGCAGGGCACAGGGCAGCAGCTCCAGAACAAACCGCCCCCCTTCCCCTCGGACCTGAAGGGCGCGGCCCCCCAGCCCCACCCCCGCGCCCGCGTGGCCAACGCCGTCCCGGGGAAAGAGGTGACCCAGCCGCCCGGTCCGTGGCCCTCTCCTAGGGCCAGAGATTCAGTCACCCTAGAGAGAGTTTTCCAGCACTGTGTCCTGAGTGTTAAAGTGGGATAATGTTAACTTTCTCTCATGCGTTTCCCCTCCTTCTCTCTTCCTCTCTGTCCTCTACTTCCTCTTCCATTACACATTCCTCTATCATTTTCCCCTTCCCTTTCTTTCCTGTTCCCTCTAATTCTTCCTTTCTTCCCTGCCTCTCTCCCTCCTCTCCCCCTCTCTCTCCCCCCTCTCCCTCTCTCTCCCTCCCTCTCCCTGCCCCTCTCTCTCCCCCCTCCCTGCCTCTCTCCCCCCTCTCACCCTCTCTCTCCCCCCTCTCTCTCTCTCTCTCCCTCCCTCTCTCGCCCTCTCCCTCTCTGTCCTCCGGTCCTGTGGGGGGCGCTGCAGCCCCAGATGCAGCAGCAGGCCCAGGCTCAGGCCCAGGCTCAGGCCCAGCAGCAGGCGCCCTCGGTGGGCATGGTCCCGGGGCAGGGCGTGTCCGCAGGGCCCACGGCCGACCCGGAGAAGCGCAAGCTGATCCAGCAGCAGCTGGTCCTGCTGCTCCACGCCCACAAGTGCCAGCGGCGCGAGCAGGCCAACGGCCAAGTGCAGGCCTGCGCCCTGCCCCACTGCCGCACCATGAAGAACGTCCTCAACCACATGACCCACTGCCAGGCCGGCAAGTCCTGCCAGGGTGAGTGTGTGTGTGTGTGAGTGTGTGAGTGTGTGAGTGTGTGAGTGTGTGAGTGTGTGAGTGTGTGCCGCACCATGAAGAACGTCCTCAACCACATGACCCACTGCCAGGCCGGCAAGTCCTGCCAGGGTGAGTGTGTGTGTGTGTGAGTGTGTGAGTGTGTGAGTGTGTGTGCCGCACCATGAAGAACGTCCTCAACCATATGACCCACTGCCAGGCCGGCAAGTCCTGCCAGGGTGAGTGTGTGAGTGTGTGAGTGTGTTAAGGTGAGTGTTGGTCAGTGTGGGAGTGTGGGAGTGTGGATCAGCGTTGTTCAGGAGTTCGGGAATTTTGACTACATTTTAAGTCCCCGTTGACGTTTTTGTATAGAACGCATTGTCCGTCAGTTGGAGGAAAATGGAAAAGGAGTGATCAATCTCACTCTGAGCGTCAGAGACGAGGCAGGGCTCTGAGGGGAAACAGACGGAAGGAGGCCGCTCTCTGGATGGTGACCGTTTGGGAGGGAGGGTCTCGGTAGGCAGAGCCGTGTGAACGGAGCTGGCTGTGGGTAGGAGTTTACCAATCGAAGGGCGGAGCCACCGTGGCTCTAATGGAGAGGAGTTTGCTCTAATGGGGGTGGAGTGTAGCCTTTTGGCTCGCGTTTCTCTGCTTTTCCCCCAAAGGTCCGTGATTAAACGGCTGTTCTATGTTAACTGGCACCACGGGGCTTGCAGTGTCATGGAAAGTGTTAAAATAATAATTACAGTAATTTCTGACAAAATGCTGAGCGCGGCGCCCTCGCCGGTCCTCATTTCCCAGAATGCCCTTCTCCTCCTCTCTGGCTCTCCTGTCGGAGGTGTGAGAGTACCTCCCGCTCTCTCACCTGGGGTTATATTAGCCTCATTAGTCCATGCCTGTAATGGTTTCCCTGGTTACTGGTTTATGAGAAGCGCTTGATTACTAATGAGGGGTTTATGGATCCGCTGAATTTCCAGCCCCTTCATGTCTCTGAGGGAGCTAGTTTTTACACTTTATTCCTTTATTCTCTGCTCCAGCCCTGAACATTCAGGGAGTGCAGGAAGCTCTGTAACGTGATGATAACCCTGCCTTCAGAGAGTGCAGGAAGTGCTATAACATGGTAATAACTGCCTTCAGAGAGTGCAGGAAGCGCTATAACATGGTAATAACTTTGCCTTCCGAGAGTGCAGGAAGAGCTATATCATGGTAATAACCCTGCCTTCCGAGGGTACAGGAAGCGCTATAACATGGTAATAACCCTGCCTTTCCGAGAGTACAGGAAGCTCTATATCATGGTAATAACCCTGCCTTCAGAGAGTACACATAGCTTTATAGCCAGGTAATAACCCTGCTTTCAGAGAGTACAGAGAGCTCTATAACATGGTAATAACCCTGCTTTCAGAGAGTACAGGAAGCTCTATAACATGGTAATAACCCTGCTTTCAGAGAGTACAGGGAGCTCTATAACATGGTAATAACCCTGCTTTCAGAGAGTACAGGGAGCTCCATAACATGGTAATATCCCAGCCTTCAGGGTGTGCAGGAATCTCTAATACGGTTATGAACTAGCCTTCAGAGAGTGTAGGGAGCTCTGTAACATAGTTATAACCTAGCCTTTTGAGGGTATAGGAAGATCTATAATATGGTAATAACCTAGCCTTTAGAGGGTATAGGAAGATCTATAACATGGTAATAACCTAGCCTTTAAAGGGTATAGGAAGAGCTATAACATGGTAATAACCTAGCCTTTTAGAGGGTATAGGAAGAGCTATAACATGGTAATAACCTAGCCTTTAGAGGGTATAGGAAGAGCTATAACATGGTAATAACCTAGCCTTTAGAGGGTATAAGAAGAGCTATAACATGGTAATAACCTATCCTTTAAAATGTATAGGAAGCTCTCTATCATTGCAATAACGTAGCCTCCAGCAGTGCAGCTCTATAACATCGGAGACTTAAAAGGACGGCTGATAATCAAGGCATAGTTGACCTTTATTTTTTTTGTTTGAATATAAAATATTTGTACAGTAGAAAAAATCTTAACACACCCAATTATACACAATACAGTGAAATATAACTAAAATAAGTGTGAGATTTGCAAGATAACCTTTCTGATTTCTGTGGCGACTGGTTAAATTATTTTTGAAAGGGCAGATATTTACATTACACTTTTCTCTTTTACCGCGTGTATGCTAATGTAACACGTTGCTAAAAACCTTGTTTTGCTGTGCTCACGGTCTCTCTCTGTCCCTCCGATTGGCCGGCGGTCTCTCTCTGTCCCTCCGATTGGCTGACGGTCTCTCTCTGTCCCTCTGATTGGTCCCCCCAGTGGCCCACTGTGCGTCCTCGCGGCAGATCATCTCGCACTGGAAGAACTGCACCCGGCACGACTGCCCCGTCTGCCTGCCGCTGAAGAACGCCAGCGACAAGCGCAGCAGCCAGCAGCGTGAGTGCCCGGCCCGTCCGGCCAAACGCGGGTCCCCCGGCCCAAACGCGCTGTCGCCCCTGCCGAACGCGCGTCCTCCGGCCCCCGCGGCGTTGGGTCGAGGCGGAGGAAAACCCCGCTCCATTTCGTTCCCGTCAGACTTGCAGAATTCGCAGAATTATTCGGCCGGGAGGCGGAGCCGGTGAAATCAGTTCACGGGTGGAAGAAACGCGATGCAGGACTTTTACTGTCTTATCCCCGCACTTTCCACCTCTGTCTTGGCCCCCCACACACCCCCAAAATGGCCCCAAACACAGATAGCACACTTTGGCTCCGAGAAGTCTAATCTTGTATTACCTTCACTCCCTTTAAAAAGGTAACTTTGAAAACTACTGCCATTCTGTTGGCTTGCCCCGTGAGCGTCTGTGTGGCTCTGCGCGTCTGTGCGAGAGGGGGAATCTGCGCCCCCTGCAGGACGGCCGCGTCACTGCGCTGCGCGTGAGGGCTTGAGGAGCGGAGCGCATTCCTGCAGGGCCGGCCAGAGGGGGCGTGGTCACCCGCCTGCCCCGCCGCCATTGGCCAGCTGGCTGGTGACTCATTTAAATCGCCCTGCCGTAGTCCAGTGCAGGAGCAGACTTTCTTTCTCCTTTCTTCTGTTTCTTTCTCTTTTGCTTTCTCTCTTTCCCTCTCTCGCTGGCTCTCTCTTTCAATTTCAATTTGCTTTCTTTTAGGTGAGGGAATGATTGTCAAAAAAAAAACAAAAAAAAATCTTATTTGCATTTAATAGAATTTCTTTCTTTTTTTTCTTTTCTTCTGGATTTCTCTTCTGGCCGGCCCCGGTACTCCACTCCACTATTTTGGCAGGTTTCTGTCCCTCAAAGCCAAAGATTCAGCCAAAGAAAGTCTTTTCTCTCCTCACATTTCCCTGTAATGAAAGCCAGGAGAGAGACGTGGAGCGAGTCTCAGGATTAGCGGAGTTGCGGCTCGCTCTGGGAGCGAGCGCACAGCCGCTGTTGGCTGTTGGATTGTAGGCCACTCCCCTGTGCATTACTGTCACTTAATCTAGAGTGATTTATAGTTTTATATCATTTTTTATATAAATTTTATATAATTTTATGTCATATATAATTTATTAGACCAGTCCCCCCTGGAGCAATGAAAGGTGAAGGGCCTTGCTCAAGAGGCTTTGAACCACCAATGTTCCAGGTCCCAGGCAAGCTTGGCCTGTAGCCATTAGCCCCGTTTGAGATGAGTCTGGGCTGGAACCTATCCCAGCATGCATTGCTGTGGCCCTACTGTGTCTTAATGTCTCACAACCTCTCTCTCCCTCTCTCTTCCCCCCCTATGTTTCTCTCTCTCTCCACCCTTTCTCTGTCTCTCTCCCTTTCCTTCTTTCTCTGTCTCTCTCTCCCCCTCCCCCTCTCTCCCTCCCTCCCCCCTCTCTCTCCCCCTCCCCCTCTCTCCCTCCCTCCCCCCTCTCTCTCCCCCTCCCCCTCTCTCCCTCCCTCCCCCCTCTCTCTCCCCCCGCCCTCCCTCCCTCCCCCCTCTCTCTGCCCCCGCCCTCTCTCTCTCCCTCTCTCTCTCCCCCCACAGCCCTGTTGAGCTCTCCTGGAGCAGGGCTGCAGAACTCCATGGGCACGGCCCCCGGCCAGCAGGCCACGCCCAGCGTGAACACGACCACGCCCATGGACCCCAGCTCCATGCAGCGGGCGTACGCGGCGCTGGGCCTTCCCTACGGCAACCAGCCGGCTTCGCAGACGCAGACCCCCGGGCAGCAGACCACGCAGACGCCTCAGCTGCGCACCGTCAACGCCCTGGGTAACGGCCCTGTGTGTGTGTGCGTGTGTGCGTGTGTGTGTGTGAGTGTGTGTGAGTGTGAGTGTGAGTGTGAGTGTGAGTGTGAGTGTGAGTGTGAGTGTGTATCTGTGTATCTGTGTATCTGTGTATCTGTGTATCTGTGTATCTGTGTGTCTGTGTGTCTGTGTGTGTGCGTGTGTGCGTGTGTGTTACCCAGACCTGGTCACTGCCCTGAGTGCTTGTGTACCCTGTTGTGTTTGAGTGCTTGCCCCACAGTGGACCCTGCTGGTCTGACTCCGCCTCTCGCCCCTCCAGGCACTGGCCAGATGAACATGGGGGGCGTGGCCTCGTCAGAGCAGACCAACCTGCAGTCGGATTCCTCCCTTCCGTCCTCGCTGAACGCCAAGTGAGTCCGATCCCCGCCCCCTCCTGTCACATCCTCTCTGTTACTGTCAATGCTAGCCTCATTTAGGGTTGCCCAGCCCTGTTCCTGGAGACTCCGCTGTCCTGTAGGTCTTCACTCCAACCGTAATGTTGGCACCCTTGACATCTCAATTTTTTGAATGAGCCGTTCTTTGTTGGGGCTGGAAGTGAATGAAAGCTGTCAGGACAGTGGATCTGCAGGAACAGGGTTGTGCTAGCCGCCTCCCCCTCTGACCGAGCTGTCCGTCACTCTGTCCCGTAGCCAGCTGATGTCAGACGGGGTGGGTGGGGCTAACATGGGCATGCCGACCGCCGCCCCCCTGTCCTCCAGTGGCGTGAGGAAGGCCTGGCATGAACACGTCACTCAGGACCTGCGCACCCACCTGGTGCACAAACTGTGAGTCCCTGACCTGCTGCACACCCCCTACTACACCCTAACGTACTACACACCTCCTACTACACCCTAACGTACTACACGCCCCCTACTACATCCTAACATACTACACACCCCCTACTACACCCTAACATATTACATACCCCCTACTACACCCTAACATACTACACACCCCCTACTGCACCCTAACGTACTACACCCTAATGTACTACACACCCCCACTGCACCCTAACATGCTACACGCCCCCTACTACACCCTAACATATTACATACCCTCTACTACACCCTAACATACTACACACCCCCTACTGCACCCTAACGTACTACACACCCCCTGCTACACCCTAACGTACTACACACCCTCTGCTACACCCTAACGTACTACACACCCCCTGCTACACCCTAACGTACTACACACCCCCTGCTACACCCTAACGTACTACACACCCCCTACTGCACCCTAACATACTACACACCCCCTGCTACACCCTAACATACTACACACCCCCTACTACACCCTAACATACTACACACCCCCTACTGCACCCTAACATACTACACACCCCCTGCTACACCCTAACATACTACACACCCCCTACTACACCCTAACATACTACACACCCCCTACTACACCTGAACATACTACACACCCCCTACTGCACCCCAACATACTACACACCCCCTACTGCACCCCAACATACTACCCCCTAACATACTGCACCCTGACATACTACACACCTACTCATTTACGTACTGATAACAGAGTGTATGTTTGTATGCACATACAGTGCGTTTGTGTGTATGTGTGTGTATATATATGCGGTGTGTATATGCGTGTGTCTGTAATGCAGTGATCTGACGTGGCTCCTCCCCCTGCAGTGTTCAGGCCATCTTCCCCACCCCGGACCCGGCGGCGCTGAAGGACCGGCGCATGGAGAACCTGGTGGCCTACGCCCGCAAGGTGGAGGGGGACATGTACGAGTCGGCCAACAGCAGGGTACGGCTCAGCCTGGCTCCGACCGCTGTTATTATTTGATTGGGTCCGGTTCTGACAGCAGCAGGGTACGGCTCAGCCCGGCTCAGATCGCTGTTATTATTTGATTGGGTCCGGTTCTGCCAGCAGCAGCCCATGGTCAATTATGGTTCAGTGTTATTATTTGAGAACATGGCACAATGTCACTGTGGCCTGTGTGTGATAATTGGGAGTGTGGATTACCCAGAATGCCCCAGTTGAGTGGCTGACCGTCTGTCCGCCTCTCTCAGGACGAGTATTACCACTTCCTGGCGGAGAAGATCTATAAGATCCAGAAGGAGCTGGAGGAGAAGAGGAGGTCGCGGCTCCAGAAGCAGATCATTAACCAGGCCCCCCTCGCCGCCCAGGGCAACCAGCAGCCCAACGCCCTAGGGCCCCCCCAAACTGGCCTCCCCCAGCCCAACGCCCTGGGGCCCCCCCAGCCCAACTCCCTGGGACCCCCCCAGCCCAACGCCCTGGGACCTTCTCAAGCCGGCCTACCCCAGCCGAACGCCCTTGGACCCCCCCAAACCGGCCGGCCCCCCAGTGAGTTGCCCAGAGTAAAGCTTGAAGTGTTAAAGCCGGGAAAAACCTGGAAACATGCATCCCAACACAAACATCTGTCTACTTTCAGATTATGAAATCATTTCATGATACTGCTCAGAAAAAAGTTCAAAAATGATAAATTGTGCTCCTTGGCGATATGTTAATGTTTCAGTATTTCATGGCTTACAGCTTTACTTGTTGTATGACCTTCAAACTGTAGATATTATTGGTGAAACCACATTAAAAAATTATACCACGCCAAGTTTGGGTATGGCCAGCTCTCGCTCCCACAGTGACTTGCTCACCCACTCACACACTTACACACTCAGACACACACACACACACACTTACACATTCACACACTCATACACTTACACACTCGCTCATTTCTGTGCTGTTGTAAATGCATGTTCGTTTTTTTTCACTTTCTGATGTGGCTCTGCTTGTTGTTTGTCTTCCCTCTCCCTCCCTCTCTCCCTCCCTCTCTCCCTCCCCCTCTCTCTCCCCCTCTCCCTCCCTCTCTCTCCCCCTCTCCCTCCCTCTCTCACTCCCTCTCCCTCAGACGGACCTGTGCCTATGCCCAATGTGCCAAATCAGATAATGAATCGCATGCAGGTTTCTCCAGGTACATGTCCCCTCTCTGCCCTACACACAAATGCCCGTCTCTTCCTCTCTCTCTCTCTCTCTCTCTCTCTCTCTCTCTCTCTCTGAGCCTTTTTTTAAAATTGTGTCCGGGACTGCTCAAGCTTCGGCTGAATAGTAGAAAGTGGGCACTGAGAGTTTGGATGTCATTGGTAGCTTAGCGCACATTTAGCCTTCATTCGCACTGGATCACCGAATGTTGGGAGCTGTTACTGACTTGGTCTCCGTGAGTCTGGAATGGCTTCACGTGGCCCCTCTGTTCCTCCTCTGATGGGGGCAGCCTGCCCCCCTGCCCCGGTGACCAGACAGTGTAGGGTACGAGGGGCTATGTAGACCTGCGGGTGCACGCTTCTGATTGTGTGTGTGTGTGCGTGTTCCTGCAGGAATAAACCAGTTCAGCTCCATGCCCATGCAGAACGTGCAGATGTCCCAGACACCCATGGGCCCCCGCGCGGCCTCCCCCATGAACCACCCCGTACAGAACATGGGCTCTGTCCCACCGGTGAGTCACCCCCCCAATCACGAAAGGCTGTGTCAGTAGCTGTGTTGGCCAGGTTAAAGGCTGTGTCAGTAGCTGTGTTGGCCAGGTTACAGGCTGTGTCAGTAGCTGTGTTGGCCAGGTTAAAGGCTGAGTCAGTAGCTGTGTTTGGCAGGTTAAAGGCTGTGTCAGTAGCTGTGTTGGCCAGGTTAAAGGCTGTGTCAGTAGCTGTGTTAGCCAGGTTACAGGCTGTGTCAGTAGCTGTGTTGGCCCGGTTACAGGCTGTGTCAGTAGCTGTGTTAGCCAGGTTAAAGGCTGAGTCAGTAGCTGTGTTGGTCAGGTTAAAGGCTGTGTCAGTAGCTGTGTTGGCCAGGTTACAGGCTGTGTCAGTAGCTGACTTAGCCATGTTACAGGCTGTGTCAGTAGCTGTGTTAGCCAGGTTAAAGGCTGAGTCAGTAGCTGTGTTGGCCAGGTTAAAGGCTGTGTCAGTAGCTGTGTTAGCCAGGTTAAAGGCTGTGTCAGTAGTTGTGTTGGCCAGGTTACAGGCTGTGTCAGTAGCTGTGTTGGCCAGGTTAAAGGCTGTGTCAGTAGCTGTGTTAGCCAGGTTACAGGCTGTGTCAGTAGTTGTGTTGGCCAGGTTACAGGCTGTGTCAGTAGCTGTGTTGGCCAGGTTAAAGGCTGTGTCAGTAGCTGTCTTAGGCAGGTTAAAGGCTGTGTCAGTAGCTGTGTTAGCCAGGTTAAAGGCTGTGTCAGTAGCTGTGTTGGCTAGGTTACAGGCTGTCAGTAACTGTGTTTGCCAGGTTAAAGGCTGTGTCAGTAGCTGTGTTGGCCAGGTTAAAGGCTGAGTCAGTAGCTGTGTTAGCCAGGTTACAGGCTGTGTCAGTAGCTGTCTTAGCCAGGTTACAGGCTGTGTCAGTAGCTGTGTTAGCCAGGTTACAGGCTGTGTCAGTAGCTGTCTTAGCCAGGTTACAGGCTGTGTCAGTAGCTGTGTTGGCCAGGTTAAAGGCTGTGTCAGTAGCTGTGTTAGCCCAGTTAAAGGTTGTCAGTAATGCCAGCTTCTTTCTTCATTGTTTAATAAGCCCAGCGGTGTGTTTGAGCTGGCCACTGTTTGGTGATGTGATTATCAAATCACAGTCCTCAAGGTCTGCTGGATTTCCACCCTCCCTTTACCTGGCAGTCAGGTGTGAAGACCTGGCCAACCAGTAGCTGTAATTGTTGAGCGGAGAAGAGAAAAGCAGGGCCGGATTTGAGGTCCAGATTTGATGATTGCAGTAGGTGGTTGGTGCAGGGGTGCGCAGGTTTTGGGTGGCGGGGCCCTGTGCTGTTGCAGTGCTGATGTGCCCGTGCCCCTGTCCCAGATGGGCATGTCGCCGTCACGGATGCCGCAGGCGCAGGGCATGATGGGAGCCCACGCGAACAGCATGGTGGGCCAGACGCCCAGCCAGGCGCCCTTCATGTCTCAGCCCCAGTTCCCTGCCTCCACCTCAGCCATGAGCGTCACTGTGGGCCTGAGTCAGCCTGGAGCTCAGAGTGCTGTCACTCAGGTGAGTGCACACACTCTCTCACAGACTCACACACACTCTCTCACAGACGCACACACACTCACACACACTCACACACTCTCTCACAGACACACACACACTCGCACACTCTCTCATAGACACACACACACTCACACACACTCACACACTCTCTCATAGACTCACACACTCTCACACACTCTCTCATAGACTCACACACACTCTCACATAGATACACTCACTCACACACTCTTTCATAGATACACCCACATAGATACACTCACTCTCACATACACACTCACACACCCTCACACACCCTCACACACACACACACTCACACACTCTCTCATAGACACACACACACTCACACACACTCTCACACACTCTCTCACAGACGCTCACACACTCTCACACACTCTCATAGACACACACACTCTCACATAGACACACACTCTCACACACACACACTCACACACTCTCATAGACACACACACTCTCACACACTCTCTCATAGATACACTCACTCACACACTCTTTCATAGATACACCCACATAGATACACTCACTCTCACATACACACTCACACACCCTCACACACCCTCACACACACACACACACCACTCACACACTCTCATAGACACACACACCCACTCACACACACTCTCACACACTCTCTCACAGACGCACTCACACACTCACACACTCTCTCACAGACGCACACACACTCTCACACTCTCTCATAGACACACACACACTCACACACTCTCTCATAGACACACACACTCTCACATAGACACACACTCTCACACACACACACTCACACACTCTCATAGACACACACACTCTCACACACTCTCTCATAGATACACTCACTCACACACTCTTTCATAGATACACCCACATAGATACACTCACTCTCACATACACACTCACACACCCTCACACACCCTCACACACACACACACACTCACACACTCTCATAGACACACACACACTCACACACACTCTCACACACTCTCTCACAGATGCTCACACACTCTCACACACTCTCATAGACACACACACTCTCTCACAGACGCACACACACACTCACACACTCTCTCACAGACGCACACACACTCTCTCAGACACACACACACTCACACACACTCTCACACACTCTCTCACAGACGCACACACACTCACACACTCTCTCATAGACACACACACTCTCATAGACGCACACACACTCTCACACTCTCTCATAGACACACACACACACTCTCACACTCTCTCATAGACACACACACTCTCACACACTCTCTCATAGACACACACACACTCTCACATAGACACACACTCTCACACACACACACTCACACACTCTCACACACTCTCATAGATGCACACCACACTCACACACTCTCTCATAGACACACACACACTCACATAGATACACTCACTCACACACTCTTTCATAGATACACCCACATAGACACACACACTCTCACACACACACCCTCACAAACACACACACACACACACACGCGCAGTTTAACAGAGCCGCCGTGTCCCCTGTGCCCTCCTGCAGCAGCAGCAGAACGCCTCCCTCCCCATCAGCGCCCTGAGCTCCATGGCTCCCCAGCTGCCCCGCGCCACGCCCCCGCCCGTCGCCGCGGCAACCCCCGCCAGCCTGCAGCCCCTGCAGCCGTCCAGCCGAGCCTCCACCCCCACCCCGGCCCCCGACGCCCGGCTCCACCCCCACGCAGGGCACCCCGCCCCAACCCCGCACCCCCACACAGCCGCCCACCACCCCGGTGTGTGCCCCGTGCAACGCTCCCCCCCCCCCCGGCTACAGAGCCGGCTTAAGGGTCCCGTGTTTTTCGGGAAATGACAGCGGAGTTTTCCAATTGCCTTGTGGATCGTGAGGGAGCTGTCGGTGCTCTAGACAGCACTGTGCCCCGAACAAACCCACTCCGTCTGTTTTAAGAAACTGTGCATTTCAACAACCCGCTTGGACTTCCATCATTTTAGGCCCTCGCAAGTATACGCTCATTTGCATATGCGCTTTATGTAGGAAATTTATTGTAACGGGATGAACCCCTTGAGAGAGGTATCCTCTCGGTTTTCGAGGGGGTCCCAACGTTGATCCCACGTCTGTCAAAGATGTCTGTTCACTGTAGACCGAAGCAGCAAGTGTAATGTTAAATGATCCTGGACGCGGAGCCAGTAATGAATGTACTTCACAGAACATGAGTAAATCAGTGTTAAATGTTCTAAATCACAGCTTCCTGTGGTTGTGGGGCTGGAATGGAGTGATATGAAAAAGGCTTGCACTGGGCATATTCATATTTTATCAGTGCCTGGCCAATATAAATTCAGTGGCACAAAAACCGTGTCATTTGCGGTGATGTTACACCTGCGTAGCCTCAAACCGTGACTGTGAAAATTAAGCAGTCTAGACCAGTCACTTCTCCACCTGTGGAGCTGATGTGGGCTGATCGTTCTCTTGTTGCATGGCTGTAGTGTGGTTAGAAACAGAGCTTTGCTTGGTTTGGGTGTTAAGACCCCCCCTCTCTCCCTCCTTCCTTCACTCCCTCCCTCTCTCCCTCTATCTCTATCTCTCCCCCTCTCTATCCCCCCTATCTCTCCCTCCTTCCCTCCGTCTATTTCCCTGTTTCTCTCTCCCTCCCCCTCTCTCCCTCCTTCCCTCTCCCTCTCTCCCTCCTTACCTCCTTCCCCCCCTCCCTCCCTCTCTTCCCTCCCTTCCTCTCTCCCCCTCTCCCTCTCTCCCTTGCTCTCTCTCCATCCCCCTCTCTCTCCCTCCCTCTTTCTCTTTCTCCCTCCCTCTTTCTCTTTTTCTCTCCTTCCCTCTCTCCCCCTCTCTCCCTCTTTCTCCCTCCCTCCCTCTTTCTCTCTCTCTCCCTCCCTCTCTCTCTCTCCCTCCTTCTCCCTCCCTCCCCCTCTCTCTCGCCCTCCCTCTCTCTCTCCCTCCCTCTCTCTCTCCCCCCCCTCCCTCCCCTCTCTCCCTCCCCTTCTCTCCCTCCCCTCTTTCTCTCCTTCCCTCTCTCCCCCTCTCTCCCTCCCCCTCTCTCTCTCTCCCTCTCTCTCCCCCCCTCTCTCTCCCTCCCTCTCTCTCCCTCTCTCTCCCTCTCCGGGGTGTGTCCCAGCTCTCGCAGAAGGCAGCCAGCCTGGACAACCGCGTCCCAACACCGGCGTCTGTCACCAGCGGCGACGCCCACTCCCAGCATGCACTGCACGACCTGCCGCCAGCCTCCGAGCCCAAAGCCGAGCCTCTGGATGACGAGCAGGACCCGGAGTCCGCCGGAGCCAAGATGGAGGCAAAACGAGAGGTGTGCCAGGACGCACCCAGCCTGGGGGGTATTTCAGGAAGCAGGAGGGACCGGGTTTAACTGGATAACTGCACTGAGTGAAACCCAGAACGGCTCTTTTCACTTCGGTCCATGTCCCGCATTTGGGAGGGCTTCCGGTTTTCACTCGGTTATCCAGCTTATCCTGCAGTACTGCTTCATGAAATGGGGCCCAGAGACTCAGTCTTAGTCCCACAAAGCACGTCTAAATATTAAAACGTGCTGCTCATTGTTTTGATAGTTGTAAGTGATGTAGTGGTTATTGTCATCATAAGGAATGTGCGAGTTATGAGCAGGGATGTCAAACTCCTGGAGGCTGTAGTGCCGCTGTAGTGGTTGGGGTGTTGAACGCATATGTTATTAATTGAAGTTTCTGGCTAAAGATTTCACAGACCTGGTTTTCAATGACGTGTGTGGTTCTTTGAGTGAGAGAGTGAGAGAGTGAGAGAGTGAGAGAGTGAGAGAGTGAGAGAGTGAGAGAGTGAGAGTGAGAGAGTGAGAGAGTGAGAGAGTGAGTGAGTGAGTGAGTGAGTGAGTGAGTGAGTGAGTGAGTGAGTGAGTGAGTGAGTGAGTGAGTGAGTGTGTGAGTGTGTGAGTGTGTGAGTGAGAGAGAGAGAGAGGTCAGGTGAGATGCATGCTCAGGCTTCTGCTGCTGTCCCAGGTGGAGGAGGATGGAGGCTCTCTAACGGGGAAGCTGAAGGAGGAGCCCAAGCAGGAGGGCATGGAGGTGGAGGAGCGGAAACCCGACGTGAAGGCGGAGCCCAAGGAGGAGGAGGAGGGCGGGGCCAACGGCACGCCCGCTTCCACCTCCCCCACCCAGCTGCGCCGGAAAAGTGAGACCCTGAAAACACCCCGCCCTCACGCCCGCCCCCATGGGCCTCATCACACCTGTGTTAGCTGTGAAAGTAGCCGTTAAATAATCAAGTGTTAATGAAGGGCTTTCTCCGAGATCCAGTGTCTCTGCCCTGGGGTAGGTTAAGCTGCTTTCTGCCCCCTCCTGTGAGGTTTAAATGGGTTGGAATTGTGTCAGATGCAGGGTTTTAATTTTAATGCTAATGAAGTGTTGTCTAATTAACCACAGCATAGCCCTGGGCTTGTTCCTCTGTGCCCTTCAAACTTTGAGCACCGACTTTCCTCACTGAGAGCTGCTCCCTGTCTCTGGGGCGGCGTTACGCTGTACCCCTCTCTGTGGGGGTGTATTTGGGGGTGCGTTACGCTGTACCCCTCTCTGCGGGGGTGTATTTGGGGGTGCGTTACGCTGTACCCCTCTCTGTGGGGGTGTATTTGGGGGTGCGTTACGCTGTACCCCTCTCTGCGGGGGTGTATTTGGGGGTGCGTTACGCTGTACCCCTCTCTGTGCGGGTGTATTTGGGGGTGCGTTACGCTGTACCCCTCTCTGTGGGGGTGTATTTGGGGGTGCGTTACGCTGTACCCCTCTCTGTGCGGGTGTATTTGGGGGTGCGTTACGCTGTACCCCTCTCTGTGGGGGTGTATTTGGGGGTGCGTTACGCTGTACCCCTCTCTGTGGGGGTGTATTTGGGGGTGCGTTACACTGTACCCCTCTCTCTCCAGTCTTTAAGCCGGAGGAGCTGAGGCAGGCGCTGATGCCCACGCTGGAGTCGCTGTACCGGCAGGACCCCGAGTCCCTGCCCTTCCGCCAGCCTGTGGACCCCCAGTTACTGGGCATCCCGGTGAGAGCAGCACAATTTATACCACCTCTCATATGCCACACACTCATATACCCCACACACGTACCCCACACACATATACCCCACACACATGTACCCCACACACATGTACCCCACACACATATACCCCACACACATATACCCCACACACATGTACCCCACACACATGTACCCGACACACATATACCCCACACACATATACCCCACACACATATACCCCACACACATGTACCCCACACACATGTACCCGACACACATATACCCCACACACATATACCCCATACACATGTACCCCACACACATATACCCCACACACGTACCCGACACACATGTACCCCACACACTCATATACCCCACACACGTACCCCACACACATATACCCCACACACTCATATACCCCACACTCATATACCCCACACTCATATATCCCACACTCATATACCCCACACTCATATACTCCACACTCATATACCTCACACTCATATACCCCACACTCATATACTCCACACTCATATACCTCATACTCATATATCCCATACTCTGTTTTAACATGACCTCTCAGGCATACTACATACTCAGAAATACCAGATACTCTGGAATGCCCCACACTCTGGAATGCCCCACACTCAGAAACAACCCATACCCTTCCTATCAGGAATACCCCATATTCAATGATATCCATATGCAGTAACCTGCACAGCCTAAAGTAGAATTCCACTTTAATATGTTTGTAGTGATAGCCGAGTGATTGCCAGGCTTGTGCTTATGTAGTCCACGTGGATAAGCACGTAAATGTAAATGTGCCTTCCTATATTTAATCAGTAAATCTTGTAAGTGTAAAAACCGTTCATTTATCCTGAAACCGTGATGGACAGATGTATATGCAGAGCTTCGAGGTGTGGAACTCGGGGCTAATCGCCTGTTGTCCCCTCTGTGCTCCAGGACTACTTTGACATCGTGAGGACCCCCATGGACCTGTCCACCATCAAGCGCAAGCTGGACACGGGGCAGTACCAGGAGCCCTGGCAGTACGTGGACGACGTGTGGCTCATGTTCAACAACGCCTGGCTGTACAACCGCAAGACCTCCCGCGTCTACAAGTACTGCTCCAAGCTGGCCGAGGTGTTCGAGCAGGAGATCGACCCCGTCATGCAGGGCCTGGGCTACTGCTGCGGCCGGAAGGTGAGGCAGGGTGGGGTACTGCTGGGGCAGGAAGGTGAGGCAGGGTGGGGTACTGCTGGGGCAGGAAGGTGAGGCAGGGTGGGGTACTGCTGGGGCAGGAAGGTGAGGCAGAGTGGGGTACTGCTGGGGCAGGAAGGTGAGGGGGCAGGGTAGGGTACTGCTGGGGCAGGAAGGTGAGGCAGGGTGGGGTACTGCTGGGGCAGGAAGGTGAGGCAGGGTGGGGTACTGCTGCGGCTGGAAGGTGAGGCAGGGTGGGGTACTGCTGGGGCAGGAAGGTGAGGCAGGGTGGGGTACTGCTGCGGCCGGAAGGTGAGGCAGGGTGGGGTACTGCTGGGGCCGGAAGGTGAGGCAGGGTGGGGTACTGCTGGGGGAGGAAGGTGAGGGTGCAGGGTAGGGTACTGCTGGGGCAGGAAGGTGAGGCAGGGTGGGGTACTGCTGGGGGAGGAAGGTGAGGGGGCAGGGTGGGGTACTGCTGGGAGAGGAAGATTGTTTGCTCTGCCCTGCACAGTTACTGTGTGTGGGTATTCTCCAAGCTATGAGCAGCCCATCTAGGCCCTGTGTGCGTGTGCGTGTGCGTGTGCGTGTGCGTGTCCCCAGCAGCTCTTGCACATGGCCCAGCCTCTGCTGCACTGGAGGGGGAACAGGGGGAGGCTCAGGGCCTAAACCAGAGATGATGCCTGCTGATCAGCAATGCTGTAGCGTTTTTACTGACTCCTCTCTCTCTCTTTCTCTCTCTCTCTCTCTCTCTCCCCCCACAGTATGAGTTCTCTCCACAGACTCTCTGCTGCTACGGGAAGCAACTGTGCACAATCTCCCGAGACGGGACCTACTACAGCTACCAGAACAGGTGAGCCAACGGCATTCATTCATTCATTCATTCATTTGTATGTGCGTGTGTATGTCTGTGTATGTCTGTGTATGTCTGTATGTCTGTGTCTGTCTTTGTATGTGTATGCGTGTGCGTGATTTCTGAGGTATGAAAGCAGCTCTCAGCAGCTGACAGTGGATGAGGAACCACAGAGCGCTGTCCGGGTGCAAGGGGGACGGTATAGAGTGTCGCACCCCGCCGTCAGTAATGGTAAATTGATGCTTCTCATTGACCCATTCATACACACACTCGCACACCAACTGCCATGCAAGGCACCGACCAGCATTCGGGGGTTAGGCGTCTCGCTCAGGGACATTTCGACACTTCCATTTGCCAGACAACTGCTCTTACCGCTTGAGCCAATGTCCCCCAAGTGTCTGCTTATGGCCAGAGTCTGTAGTACTTCACTGCACAATGTGCTCCCCTGCTCCCCCTGCTGTTGGCATTGTGCTACTGCAGTCCACTTTACATTCCATTGAAGAAAAAAAGCAGCAGTTTCAGTCATCCGATATGTAGAGCAATGCAGGGCTCAGAAGACAGGGGATGTTTTTATTATGTGCATGTTAATGTACATCTGTTCTTCAGTCACCGCCTGAAACACCAAAGCACTGCAATGCAAATGTTAACAGACAACTCCAGGCCAACTGGGGGGGGCTGCTTTTCCAGCAAGTTTAGCATACAGTGTGTGCGTGTGTGTGTGCGTGTGTGTGCGCGTGCGTGTCCGCACGCATTTGTGTTTGTACCAGTATGTTTTTGCGTGTGTGTTCCTGTGCATGTAGCACATATGAAAAGGCACCTGTAATTTGATTTGTAGAAATGGTTCCCGAGGTAACGCTCTAGTCTCTCTCAGCCGTTTCGGGCCTGTGCGTTTACCCTGGCCGTCCCTCTCTCCTGCAGGTATCACTTCTGTGAGAAGTGCTTCAACGAGATCCAGGGCGACAGCGTAACCCTGGGAGACGACCCCGCCCAGCCGCAGACGTGAGTGGCTCCTCCTCCCCCTCGGCCGTCCTGTCGTCACGGCGACGGGTCGGCGAAGCCCGTATTGAAACGATAAGAAGTCCCATCTCACATGGCCTCACGGGGAGGATTACAGGTCCCCGGTGTTTGTTTTCACACGGAAGTCGCGTAAAAACACGTCCCTGCTGCGTATGTGTCCGTTGGGTAGGGAAGGGAGAGCAGTGGAGTGTTGGGCCATACCAAAGACTTGGCCCTCTCAGGCTCTATCCATCCTGTTTGAGCAGACCTGTTTTAAGAGAAACACGCATGTGTGAGCATGTGAGCGTGTGAGAGTGAGAGTGAGAGTGAGAGTGAGAGTGAGAGTGAGAGTGAGAGTGAGAGAGTGAGAGAGAGAGAGTGAGAGAGTCAGTGAGTCAGTGAGTGTGAGTGAGTGAGTGAGTGAGTGAGTGAGTGAGTGAGTGAGTGTGTGAGTGTGTGAGTGTGTGAGTGAGTGAGTGAGTGAGTGAGTGAGTGAGTGAGTGAGTGTGTGAGTGAGTGTGTGTGAGTGTGTGAGTGTGTGAGTGTGTGAGTGTGTGAGTGAGTGAGTGAGTGAGTGAGTGAGTGAGTGTGTGTGTGAGTGAGTGTGTGAGTGTGTGAGTGTGTGAGTGTGTGAGTGTGTGAGTGTGTGAGTGAGTGAGTGAGTGTGTGAGTGTGAGTGTGAGTGTGAGTGTGAGAGAGTGAGATCTCTGCAGCAGGTAATGGTCACATTATGGTCAGCTCTGATGGCTCTGCACCTGGAGCAGCAGTGTAGTGGTTAGGGAACTGGGCTAAGCTCCCAGAGGCTGTCAGTTTGATTCCCGGCTGGGACTCTGTCGTTGTACCCCTCAGCAAGGTGCTTAACCCAAACACTCTCTCTCCCCCTCCTCTCTCTCTCTCTCTCTCTCTCTCTGTCTCTCTCTCTCTCCTTCTCCTCTCTCTCCCCCTCTACCTCCATGTGCAGTAAGATCTCTAAGGACCAGTTTGAGCGGAGGAAGAACGACAGTCTGGACCCCGAACCGTAAGTCCCTCTCCCGCTCTCCCGTGGCCCCTACATTGCTCCAGGTTACTCAGCGCGTTTCTCTCCTGCCTTTGCTGAAAGTTGGGGTTTGTCTAACGCCCTGTCTCCCACCCCTGCAGGTTTGTTGAATGTAAGGACTGTGGGCGCAAAATGCACCAGATATGCGTGCTACACTATGACGTCATCTGGCCGTCCGGGTAAGCACTGCGCCGCTATTGGCCGGTCGGGCTAAATAGCATCTAATGTAATGTAAATAAAGATTTAACAGAGTTACATTGTATTTCGACGTATCCGTTTGAAAGCGAATGACCGACTGGTGTGTGAAAATGCAATTCGTCCCCTTCGACAGATTCATTTGCGATAATTGCTTGAAGAAAAGCGGGAAGACGCGCAAGGACAACAAGTTTTCCGCTAAAAGTAAGTGTGAGGCCAGGCTGTGCGGACGTCCGAGCTGGTGTGGGGCGCCGGGGCGTTCAGGAGACACAGATACGCCCCCCGGATTCTGAGCCCCTGTTCACATAGATACAGATACGCTCCCCGTGTTCTGAGACCCTGTTCACATAGATACAGATACGCTCCCCAGGTTATGCTAGCTCATCGAGGGACTGTTGAGGCTGTTGGCACAATCACTTAATTATGACACAATTTACTGTGTTCTAATCTATGAATAGACCAGTGTCGGTTGTGTGCAGCCAATTGGCTCATTTAGCCAGGGTAATTGGTGGAAACAAAAACCTGCATGTATGTTGGCCCTCCAGGAACAGAATTGCCCACCCCTGCTTAACTGTAGCCTGATTGAGTTGTAACCTGCTGTAACAGCCTGTGTGTCCGTGTCCGTGTCCGTGTCCGTGTCCGTGTCCGTGTCCGTGTCCGTGTCCGTGTCCGTGTCCGTCTGCGTCTGCGTCTGCGTCTGCGTCTGCGTCTGCGTCTGTGTGTCGCAGGGCTCCAGACCACTAGGTTGGGCACGTTCATAGAGGATCGGGTGAATAAGTACTTGAAGAGGCAGAACCATCCGGAGGCCGGGGAGGTGTTTGTACGAGTGGTGGCCAGCTCTGACAAAACCGTGGAGGTCAAACCTGGCATGAAATCCAGGTACCAGCCCCCTTAACCCTGACCCCCCTTACCCTAACCCCCCTAACCATAACCCCCCTTACCCTAAACCCCCTAACCCCCTAACCCCCCGACACATACACCTGTACAGGAGTCATACGCAGGTACCAGCCTCCCTAACCCTAACCCCCTAATCCCCCTTACCCTAAACCCCCTATTCCCCTAACCCCCCTAACCCTAACCCCCCGACACATACACCAGTACAGGACTCATACACAGGTACCAGCCTCCCTAACCCTAACCCCCCTAACCCCCTTACCCTAACCCCCCTAACCCCCAAACCATAACCCCCCTAATCCCCCTAACCCTAATCCCCCGACACATACACCTGTACAGGAGTCATACACAGGTACCAGCCCCCTCACCTCCCGACACAGACACCTGTACGTGACTCATACACGCGTACGTGACTCATACACCTGTACGTGACTCATACACCTGTACGTGACTCATACACCTGTACGTGACTCATACACCTGTACGTGACTCATACACGCAAGTACGTCACTCGTATACAGTGCAGTCCGTAAGTATTTGGACAGTGGTGCAATTTCTGTTATTTCGGCTCTGTACTCCCAGCACATTCATTTGAAATGAAACGATGAATACAAGGTTTAAATATAGACTTTCAGCTTCAATTTGAGGGTATTTACATCCATATTGGGTGATGCGTGTAGGAATTGCATCACTTTCTATATGCAGCACCCACCCCCCTCCCCCGACCGTTGGAGAG
>NC_083761.1:79060535-79228035 GCF_963514075.1 Conger conger
CCAACTATATATATATATATATCAGTGGAGGCTCCTCCATAGAGGTGGAGGAGGCCTGGCCTCCCCAATAATTTGAGAGAAGAGAGAGATTTAAAAAAAACAATAAATATATTTATTTTATTTATTTATTTTAACAAAAAACATATTTTTTATTTTTTATATTCATATTATTTTAGTTTTGTTCATAAATCTAAATTTTCCAATGGCTAAAACCCAATATTGCAATTGTAAAGCAACAGGCCAGATTTCCCTATCAGTTTGTATTAAGGGAGGCCAGGCCAGGCCAGGCCTCCCCTAGGAAATGAGATTCTCATAGAAGTCAATGTAATGCATTTTTTTTCATGCCAATATGTGATTGGCCAGATCACTGAAAATGGGTGGGCAACGGAGGCCTGGCCTCACCATGCATTGTGTCCAGCGCTGAAAGATTGAAATTTTATGCTACTGGTTCATTTGGAATCAACTATCCTTTCCTTTCCTATTCAACACAGAAGCCATTTTGAGAATTCGCTAGTCACTTCAGTCAAACAAACACTCGCCATAGTGGCTACGAGTGTCCTATCAACTTGTGCTTTTCAGGAAATTTAGAGAACACCCCTGGCTATCATCCCTGGAGTTTATAGCTCATTTGGCCAAACACTTTTGCTTAAAACTACCTCGGAAGTCGGCGAGATTCTAGCGCAATTTGAGATCTTGGGCTGGAGATATGCAGATTCCAGATACTAGGGAGTGAGAATGACATTCAATAGGTCATGTTAGACACCATTTGGGATTTATTGAACAGTTTTATTTTTAATGTAGTCCATTTCGTTTTATTACAAGTCAATTTAATAATCTTCCATATCAAATTACCGAATTGTTGCTCTGTGAGGAAATTCACTCTAAATACGAATAGAGTGCTGCCCTCTAGTGGATAAGGTTAACGTTAGATAAAGCCAACTGGAACCATATTTTTACATATTTTATATTAAATATATTGAATAAAACTACATATGATAAAGAAAGTGTTATCTTATCTTTTTTATATGCTAAACTTGATTAAATTGGTGATTACATGTTGAAGCTGTAGAAGAATGAAAAATGTAAGCTAAACAAAATTGTTTTTAACTACATAATTAAAATTCCTGCCTTTTACACATGTTCACTTGGCATTTATATTACATCCAAATGTCATTTCTCAGCTTAATTATCAGGCAGGCTCATAGACTTACAGCAATGTCATTTCTTCAGGAAGGCACAAGGCTAAGCTCTGCACAATGAATTTCATCAGCCAGAACTTTCTGACTGTAGCTTACACTCCAAATAGTATGCCTTTGGCCAGCACAAAGACAGATAAGAGAACAGGGAACATTCCATCGCGAGTGAAGTGAGCAAGCGGAAAAAAATGGCCTCCTCAATTCTGGAAGTCACCAGCCTCCACTGATATATATATATATATATATATATATATATATATATATATATATATATATATATATATATCACCAGATGTTAGTTAACATCTGTTCAATGGTAGTTTTTCTACTGAGGAATGTGGTTTATGATTATGGTTGTTTGACTATCCCAGACACTACAAACACATTGATTCATGTTAATTGGACCAATAATTAGGCTATAGAGAAAATTAATAACTACACAACCTCCCTCTGTCCGGAAGACGATTAGCTCATGTTCCGAACAGCACCAGAAGCACAACTACAGAAACGGACAGCACCACTGCATAGCAGTTGTTTAACAAAGTAGGCCACTTGAACACAATGGAAAAAGTGTGTGATTTGACAATCTCAGGGCAGCTTGCAGTGTGTATCTATTTTTATGGCAACCCAACTTTCAACCCATCCTCATGCTATGAAAGCAGTGTCATTAATTGCAGTTAAACTATACTGCAAATAACCTGTCAGAAAGCAAAACATTCGGTTTCATTTGTCTGAATAGTTGAGCCTCTGGACTTTGATACAAGGCAGCTTGGAATTAAATTTTTTTTTGCTTGTTTTTTTCCTGTCACTTTGGGTTGGTTGAGGCCTTTCTTTCGGCTATACGAAGCAACAGAGCAGTCAGTGTAATCACTCAACCCCTTTGCTTTCCTTCTTTGGCTGTTTCTCATCGCCATCATCCTGGTAGCTAGTGTGACCTGACATAACACCACTAGATTACACCACCTTGGGAATTACGCACAAGGAAATGGTTTAAGAATCGAGGATTGGTGATCAATCCCCACCTAGGTTTGTTCAAGTAAATGAACAAGCAGAGACGTGAATTCAGTAAAGACAGTTTATTCAAACGCAATATTGTAGCGCATTTTAACTACAACATTAAATGCTTTCCTACTCATACCGTTAACAAGATAGATTAAAATAAATACTTCAATAGGCTATGCACGTGCAAAGTCTCAAGCTCCACCATCTCGTCTATGGCGACCTACAATAAAAAATGATCATCAGGCTTACATGGAACATTACGTGGCTGCAAGTAACAGAGCAAACAGCAACATACCTTGAAGTCAGACAGGAACTTGCATACCGGGACAAGTAAGGCATTTTCTTGTACCTCGTTACTGCAGCCTATTTATAGGCCCCCAGAAATGACTGATATGCCCGTCAGTAAACCAGATACTGGCATGCACATTCACCTAGCCCAGGTGTCAGCAACCCTGGTCCTGGAGAGCCACGGGGTGTGCTAGCTTTTGTTGTTACTCAGCACTTAATTGATCAATTAAAGCAGTCTATTACCCAGTTAACTGGCCTCACCTGGTTTTTTAGGTATGAATCAGTTGCTGGTATTAAGGCGAAAACAAAAACCAGCACACCCTGCGGCTCTCCAGGACCAGGGTTGCCGACCCCTGACCTAGCCTATTCGTTAGTTAGGGTGTTTAGTACTCGGTAACTTGTAACCCGTTACACTAGCAGTAGCATCAGTCGGGGGATTTGTTTCCAAAATGACTTCAAACAGTGTAGCTAGCGAACAAGTGTAGCAACCCTCAGTTTTTTTATTTTAGTTTCAGTTGTATTAATTTGTGTATTTAATTTGCCCATTTGCCATAATAAAATGTTTTGGTTTTTTTGCCAATGATGGGGTGGTGAGCAGTTGATGGTAGGTTCCTGACAGTTCCTGACTCGCCTTCTGTTCCGTGCCGCCATTACAAAACAACTTGACTTCCAAATATGCATTCTTGAACAATTGAGGTTGGTTATTCACAGACAAAAAAGGTAAAAAAAAGGAGTATTCACTGATCTCCAATTAGTATATGTTACTTTAACACGTTTCCTTTTATTAGAACGCCTTTTCCAATTAACAACAGTCACTCCATGTCAAACCATGTGTAAGCCCCGCACTAACCCAACGACGGAATTTAGTGAGGGTGAAGGTATCTGCGTGCTTGTCCTTCTGGTGTTGCTGAAAGAAAGTAGGGTTAAATGTTAATGACCGCTATGTGGGGAGACTAGATCAGCCAATAAATAAAGCAAGTTACAAAGACAGTAGTACCACTCTGTCTTCCGCTTTCTACTAGTCCGGGCCGACCATGAATCTCCACAATAGGGAGACTCCATATTATCTGACTCCATTTTGATAATAATTTAGATTAGTTATCTACCTTTGTGCCTCACAGCAAGGAGGTCCTGGGTTCGAATCCCTGTCGGCTGGGGCCTCTCTGTGTGGAGTTTGCATGTTCTCCCCGTGTCTGCGTGGGTTTCCTCTGGGTGCTCCGGTTTCCTCCCACAGTCCAAAGACATGCAGGTTAGGCTGATTGGAGAGTCTAAATTGCCCATGGGTATGAGTGTGTGAGTGAATGGTGTGTGTGCCCTGCGATGGACTGGCGACCTGTCCAGGGTGTATTCCTGCCTTTCGCCCAATGTATGCTGGGATAGGCTCCAGCCCCCCTGCGACCCTGTTCAGGATAAGTGGGTTAGGATAATGAATGAATGATAAATGAATCTACCTTTGGAAGATTTCGTATTTATAATTTAGACTTGATCGCTATAGGAATCCTGTACTTGTCATGGTTTTCACTGTCTGGAAATTCCAGTAGTTACCTCTCTAGACCTCAAGAGGGTGTGCCGGCCAAGTTCAGCAGGAGAAATTACCTCCCGCATGTGCAATGCGGGTGTAATCATGGCCGATTGCAGTCAGCTGCGTGGAGAGCTATTTAAGTCTCTTCCTGGCACTGCTCTGAGCTTTGGTGTTTCAGTTTGACACGTGCACAGAGCCGGTATCGCTTTTAGTCTTGAAAAGCATTTAGTTAGAAATTAGATAGAAATATAGGGACCTATATTGTTTTCCTTTGGGTTGGTTAGTTCCTGAGAACCTTCCCTATTTTTGTAGCTTGGTTCCGCTTCTGTTTAGAGGAGCGAGTGGCAGAGTTTGGCGCTTAAGGTTTAGCCCTTTCGAGACTGCCCGTCAAATCTCGTTTTTTCCTGACCATTATAGTTCAGGTCAGATTTTTGGTTGGCGCATCGCTGTGGAGTTTTGTTCCCTTTTTTCAGTTATTTTCTCACGCAAAACTCACCCACTTTGGGAATTTCGTGCTAGTTTGCACTCATGGTTTTGTTTCGGTGGGTAGTTCGCCAGGGAGTCTCTCCCATTTTCTGTTTTATATTCCTCGCCTATTTTAGTGGTTATCCAAATTATCGTTGGTAACTTTGTGATCCCTTCCCGGTCGCTCTTGGTCTCCCACCCCTGCTCCCTCACAGTACTGAGATGTACTCCCTGAACAGTCCCCTGCTGGTCCCACTGTATGTCACATTGCGTTATGTGCATGTCTCACGAGCTGGCTTGATGTCTACAGTCATTTCAGAGGTTGTGTAAGATGCTACTTCTGGGTGTGTCCGATCGGCTCAGGGACCTAAGAAGACCAACATTAGCTATCCCCGTTCTCAACATGAATGATAAGGTACAGCAGAGGAGATTGATTTACTGTCAGGGGTCTACGGGTGCAATACACCGTGATACAATAAGCGTAAACGTGCATCCTCCCTAGACCAACTCGCAGGGGGCATCCAAGCATTCCCTGTGTAACCGTGAGTGTTCAGTAAGCGAAACCACACGGATCAAGTTTAACAATTTATTTTACCAAGTAGGTCACTTGGTTCATCATATTTCAATTCCAAATGAAATATAAATAAAAGTATTACAAAGAAACCAAATTGCAGAGTCTTAAAAGTCATACCTGGTAACAAAGGCTACATGCACTATGTGCATAGGGGTCTGGCTAGGGACACCACAACAAAATTTGACTACATTCTCCCTGTAAATAATAGCTACATGCATGGTGTGCATTGGAGTCTGACTACAGTCTCCCAGACTGCTTGGTTTTCTCTCCCTAAAAGCACAAACCAGGCATTTGATCACGATCATAAAAATGGGTCCACAATTAACCATCTGTAGTTCATAACCATTTGGAATTTAGTGCCAGGCCTCCCAGGAAGTGGGATTTGATCATGGGGGTTGAGGCGAATGGCTTTCACTGAGACAGATTTCCACACAGTTTTCCCTAGGTTCCTGGATGGTTATGCTGTCTTAGTTGTGAAATATACTGTTGTGGAAATTAGACCATTGCACCAGTCGCACTGAAACTATCGGAATAATACCAAACATTACTATATTCTGATCTGGGATTGTCATAAGATATATAATGATAAATCATTGGTTATGCATATGGTGATCTTGAGTTAATAATTTTAGTTGTATTGTAATCATTAGAACACATGTAATTCAAGTTAAACGCTGAGGGAAGTCGTTGGATGGTACTTCTCTTGAAAATGAGTGAGCGCTGCCAAACCTTAGCTCCAAGTCTCATTGAAATTGAATAATTTAAACAACTGAATAAGACCCTCAGCATTCTTTCCTTTTTTCTTTTTCTTTTACAGGGGAACTCATGTTTTTTTTTATTTATTATTATTTGGCAATAACTTGGCAGTAATATTGGACAGGCCGCTTCCTTTCACACCACAGACTATAGCTAACTTGCACAGAGCAGTACCGCAGGAACACCTGTCATATGTGGCTCGGAGACTTACAGGCACCAGCAGTGGTCTCCTGAGAGCGATAAAACATGGACCCCAAACCAACTCAACCTTTCTACACCCTGGCTCATGCAATCGGCAATTGCATGTTACCTCATGGAGCTACTCGCCGCAGCTAGTACTGAAACTCGTGATGAATTTGTCAACACACACATATTTGTAAAAATACTATCTCCATGTCCGTCCCATCGTGCACGGCAAACATAGTCATATTTATCAACCAATCAACCAATTGGTCAGTCATTCAATCAATACTTTTAAATATTATAGGCCAATTCATCTGCTACAGTTTACAAACTGCATTCTACCAGCCACTGTCTCAGTCCACCAGGAATGCTGTGTAGCCATTGCGTTGGGTTGTTTCCTTCTTACATGCTGAAACTGCAACAACCCTACTGACCAAACCCCACCCTCTGCTTCCCTCCCTGAGACATCACGCACTGCTCTGTAAAACCATGGGATCTGAAACCAGACCATCACCCCAATGCAATCCAATAACCTGCGTTCAATCAACGGTCAAAGGTTGTGGTTTTTCAAAGAGTTTTTTTCATGAAATGTTTTCTTTGCTCACAAAACAGGTTAAAGACATAAATGACAGTAAATGCACTGGAGATTTCACACAAATCTAGTAGCGAACTGTCCAAGGCCTCCCAGGGTTGCAGGAGGATAATTTTGCAGTGATTACAGGAACTTTGCGGTATCCCCCAGTCATGAAGGACGTTGCTCTGGGTTTTTGCTGTGCAGCATCAACAGATTATGTATGATTGTTGTTTTGCTGCAGTATAAGTCACTGCATTGATGTTTTAAATATATGAAAACATTTCTAGTTTCTCATTTTGGTTCCCTGAATGCAGTGGTCTATTGACTACAGTCACAGAATAAGGAGAGTAAACAGGAATTAACAGACAACAGATGTAGTGAAATCCAAGTGTCCAATCAAAGCGAGTAGAAACACAGAGGCCCCAGGAACAGGATGCTGATGGTGACCTATTCATTTGATGCATCTGAAAAGACAGAAAAAAATTGTTATTAGCCTTAAAATTTAGAATAAATTAGATTTAGTTGAGCTAGTTCTACTACACAACAATTGTACTGCAAATGGTCATGCGTTTTTAAAGGTGAAGATATAATAAAATGCTTAAAATGTAATCTGCAATAATCATTCTCTGACATTACATCAACTTGCGCAGGATGATTTGACTTTTTTCCAGTGAGAAATTAATCTTGTTTTAGCCAAAATTATGATATTGATATTCACTTTAGGGTGCACAGCCTCTAGTGATCCGCATGAGGTCCATCGATTGACATTTCTGTCAAATACCCAACCCCCATCAAGTAAGACAAATTCCACAATTTCACATGCAGTTTATTATTCAAAAGCAGGCTTGCTCCTTATTTATAAGCATATTGGATAATAATACAATATTTTGAGAATGTATTTAGATGATCACTGATATAAAATGGAGCCACAATAATAAATGCCCTCTATTGTGGAGCCAAAGGTGTTTTCGCTGTCTTCCTTCAGAAATATTCACTCGAGAATACTCAAAAGGCTAAAGAGACAAGTGATTCCTTGGAAGTTCCCCAAAGGAAGTCCTCTATTTAGGTGTAGGCATTGTGAATTTGTTGTAAAACGTCAACAGTTTTGGCCATAAAATCCCAAGAACCGTTTTTGCCGAAGTGTAATAGTGTCAGCGTATTGAAAATGCTACTGCTTCAAAACACAGGCAAAACAATGCTGTGATGTTTTATGAAAGCCTAACAAACTATACACCGTTGGAAATGTAATGTCATAACCTAAAATGCTTCTCAGTTGTTACTTCAATACCATAGAACTTGCTGGTTCTAGGTTCAGCTGAAGTTATACCGGAATTTTTTGATTACCGATACTGGTCAGAGAAGTTTGTACATGGGCTCTTCTTGTTTCAGAGAGCCTATGCAAAACGTAGGGAACAGTATTCATATGTACAAGTACTTTTCTAGAAGTATGCAGTACAATGATAATTCTTCCAGAGCAATTCTAAGTAAACAATGGACATACTATCAAGTTAGCTTGTTTTTAGAATTGCATTATTAGGCATTTTGTTTGCTGGACCCTTGCCGTGAAAAGGACACTGACATTATCTTATTAAGTCCCTAGTGTTTTGGCCTCTTGTTTCCCTCTGTGCTTTCCGTAGTCTGTTTCCTGCTCCATTCCCTCATTAATTTGTTCCATTGCTGTTTAATTTTGTGTCTCCGCCTCCCCACTCCTTATATGTACTTCCTTCCTGTCACTTGTCGTTCAGCTCACCTGTGTCTCAGTTTCTGTCAAATCCCTTTGTATTTATACCTGTCCTTTTCAGTGTCTCGTTGCTAGTTCGTCTTTCTGTATTCTGTTCCCCACCCCGGTTCTAGCTCCGTGTACCTGTACCTGCACGTGCACCAGCACCTGCGTCCTGTGCCCTGTGTGCTGTGTCCTGTTATCTGTTTTGTTTTTGTTCGGTTCTGTTCCATTCTCACTTATGAACATAGCTGTGGTTGGTGATTGCACATTCCAAATTAGGGTGACAAAATGAAATATGCAAGCCAACATTGGTGGTAAATCTTTTTTTTTTTAAACAACACTTTCCTTTAGATTAGCAAATTAATTATATGGCTCACCAATTCTCAGAAGCAAGGGAACCTTTGTCAAAATTAATTATATCATTTCATTTTTTTAAGAAAAAAGGGAGATTTATAATAAAATGCTTAAAAAAAGTATTGGTCATTATTGTACACAAAGAGCATGAGATTGCATCTTATTCAAAACAGGTATTTATATAGGTTTGTAATAAAACAAGCTGGAACTGACGGATAAGGTATTTGATAGAAACAGTCATAGGCTCCTTTTCACTCAATTTTATTTGAATCTTCGGTTGACACGCACTCAGTGACAGTCATAACAATCAGTATAAGATAATAAGGAAATCATAAGAAAATATTTCCTACCTGAGCAAACCACAGCAGCATCTTCTTCGTGAATACAGTCATGTAACCCAAACCCAGAGTGCTGGCACTCTGGCAGGGAGGATTCACGTCCAGAACACCTCACTTCATCCAACCAGATGGGCCCGCTGCCCTGTCCAGAGTGGGCACTGCCTGGAGCAGCCTGAGCACTGCCACAGCCCACCTGTCTACACACCACCTCAGCATCGTTTAGGTCCCAGGAGTCATCACACACTGTTCCCCACTGGCCAGCATTGTAGATCTCCACCCTGCCAGAGCACTGATCACTTCCATTTACCAGTCTGACCTGGCCACCGGCTACATGAAACACATGAAAACAATGTCATGAGAAACATTCACATTCTTGGGTGATTATGAAGAAGACTTTCCTTGGGGTGTTCTACATGGCACATTTATTTAAGGCAGCATGTTGTGTTGCATGGATGAGCCTTGAAGCCTCAGGTTGAATCAGGACAATGCCAGTGTCTACTAGGTCTGGTAGCTCCAAAGGGGAATAACTGTTGTTTGCATATACTATGTTATGATGGGATTCAGTCACTTTGGAATACATATTCATTGTTCTCCTGTGAACACCATTGTTTGATTGGCTGCCATTGAACTGTATGTGAAAACCGCAGATGAAAGGTTGTCCTCCATTGGAGCTCTGTGTAAGCTTGGCTGTAGTGTGAAGTGTGAGAAGGAGCAGCTGGTGATGTTAAGTGTGTTGGAGGGGAACCTTGCTTCACTATACTCTCTGGAATCAACAGAAGCGTTCTCACTCATAAACACGGCTGCACTTGTGGATTGCACATTCCAAATTAGGGTGACAAAATGAAATATGCAAGGCAACTTTGGTGGTAAATCTTTTTTTTTTAAACAACACTTTCCTTTAGATTAGCAAATTAATTATATCCATCCATCCATCCATCCATTATCTGAACCAGCTTAACCTGAACAGGGTCCCAGGGGGGCTGGAGCCTATCCCGGCATACATTGGGCGAAAGGCAGGAATACACCCTGGACAGGTCGCCAGTCCATCGCAGGGAACGCACACCATTCACTCACATACTCATACCTATGGGCAATTTAGACTTTCCAATCAGCCTAACGTGCATGTCTTTGGACTGTGGGAGGAAACCGGAGAACCCGGAGGAAACCCACGCAGACACGAGGAGAACATGCAAACTCCACACAGAGAGGCCCTGGCCGACGGGGATTCGAACCCAGGACCTCCGTGCTGTGAGGCGGCAGTGCTACCCACTGCACCATCCGTGCCGGCAAATTAATTATATGGTTCGCAATTTTTCTGAAGCAAGAGATCCTTTGTCAAAATGTATTATATTATTTTCTTTTTTAAGGAAAAAGGGAGATGTATCATGAAATGCTTTAAAAAAAAGTATTTGTCATTATTGTACACTAAGAGGATGAGATTGCATCTTATTGAAAATGGGTATGGATGTAGTTTTGTAATAAAACAAGCTGGATGTGATGGATAAGGTATTTGATAGAAACAGTCATAGGCTCCTTTTCACTCAATTTTAATTGAATCTTGGGTTGATACGCACTCAGTGTCAGTCATAACAACAAATTTAAGGTAATAAGGAAAACATAAGAAAATATTTCCTACCAGAGCAAACCACAGCAGCATCTTCAGGATGACTACAGTTGTGAGACCCAAACCCAGAGTGCTGGCACTGTGACAGGGAGGATTCGTTTCCAGAACAGCTCACATCATCCAACCAGATGGGCCCGCTGCCCTGTCCAGAGTGGGCACTGCCTGGAGCAGCCTGAGCACTGCCACAGCCCACCTGTCTACACACCACCTCAGCATCGTTTAGGTCCCAGGAGTCATGACACACTGTTCCCCACTGGCCATCATTGTAGATCTCCACTCTGCCAGAGCACTGATCACTTCCATTTACCAGTCTGACCTGGCCACCGGCTACATGAAACACATGAAAACAATGTCATGAGAAACATTCACATTCTTGGGTGATTATGAAGAAGACTTTCCTTGGGGTGTTCTACATGGCACATTTATTTAAGGCAGCATGTTGTGTTGCATGGATGAGCCTTGAAGCCTCAGGTTGAATCAGGACAATGCCAGTGTCTACTAGGTCTGGTAGCTCCAAAGGGGAATAACTGTTGTTTGCATATACTATGTTATGATGGGATTCAGTCACTTTGGAATACATATTCATTGTTCTCCTGTGAACACCATTGTTTGATTGGCTGCCATTGAACTGTATGTGAAAACCGCAGATGAAAGGTTGTCCTCCATCGGAGCTCTGTGTAAGCTTGGCTGGATTGTTAGGTGTGAGAAGGAGCAGCTGGCAATGTTAAGTGTGTTGGAGGGGAACCTTGCTTCACTATACTCTCTGGAATAAACAGAAGTGTTCTCACTTATGAACACGGCTGCGGTTGTTGATTGCACATTCCAAATTAGGGTGACAAAATGAAATATGCAAGGCAACTTTGGTGGTAAATCTTTTTTTTTTTAACAAAACTTTCCTTTAGATTAGCAAATTAATGATATGGTTCGCCATTTTCCTGAAGCAAGGAATTCTTTGTCAAAATTCATTATATTAATATCTTTTTTTAAGACAAAAGGGAGATGTATAATAAAATGCTTAAAAAACTCATTTGTTATTTTTGTACACCAAGGGGATGAGATTGCATCTCATTGAAAACGGGTATAGATGTAGTTTTGTAATAAAACAAGCTGGATCTGATGGATAAGGTATTTGATAGAAACAGTCATAGGCTCCTTTTCACTCTTGGATTGACACACACTCAGTGTCAGTCATAACAACCAATTTAAGGCAATAAGGAAAACATAAGAAAATATTTCCTACCAGAGCAAACCACAGCAGCATCTTCACTGTGATCACAGTTGTGAGACCCAAACCCAGAGTGCTGGCACTGTGACAGGGAGGATTCATTTCCAGAACACCTCACATCATCCAACCAGATGCGCCCGCTGCCCTGTCCAGAGTGGGCACTGCCTGGAGCAGCCTGAGCACTGCCACAGCCCACCTGTCTACACACCACCTCAGCATCGTTTAGGTCCCAGGAGTCATCACACACTGTTCCCCACTGGCCATCATTGTAGATCTCCACTCTGCCAGAGCACTGATCACCTCCACCCACCAGTCTGACCCGGGCACTAAGAACCAGGGCACTGTCTATATGAAACACATAAAAAAACTGTCGTGAACAAAAATTCCCATTCTTGGGTGATTAGAAAGAAGACTTTCCATGGGGTCTTCTACATGGCTCATTCATTTAAGGCACCAAGGTGTGTTGCACTGATGAGCCTTACAGCCTCAGGTTGAATCTTGACCATGCCAGTGTCGATTGGCTGGTAGCTCTATAGGGCAATAACAGCTCTAAGCATAGGCTAAGTTATAGCAGGATTCAGTTGGATTGGAGAACATATTGATTGTTCTCTCGTGAATGCCACTGTTTGATTTGCTGCTCTTGGACTGTTTGTGTAAACCACAGATAAAAGGTTGTCCTCCATCGGAGCTCTGTGTAAGCTTGGCTGTAGTGTTCGGTATGAGAAGGAGCAGCTGGCGATGTTAAGTGTGTTGGAGGGGAACCTTGCTTCACTATACTCTCTGGAATAAACAGTAGTGTTCTCACTTACGAACACGGCTGCGGTTGTTGATTGCACATTCCAAATTAGGGTGACAAAATGAAATATGCAAGTAAACTTTGGTGGTGAATCTTTTTTTTTTTTAACAATACTTTCCTTTAGATTAGCAAATTAATGATATGGTTCGCCATTTTTCTGAAGCAAGGAATTCTTTGTCAAAATTCATTATATTATTATCTTTTTTGAAGACAAATGGGAGATGTATAATAAAATGCTTAAAAAACTCATTTGTCATTATTTTACACCAAGAGGATGAGATTGCATCAAATTCAAAACGGGGATAGATATAGTTTTGTAATAAAACAAGCTGGATCTGATGGATAATGGATTTGATAGAAACAGTCATAGGCTCAATTTTATTTAAATCTAGGACTGACACAAACTCAGTGTCAGTCATAACAATCAATTTAAGGTAATAAGGAAATCATAAGAAAATATTTCCTACCTGAGCAAACCACAGCAGCATCTTCATGATGACCACAGTTGTGAGACCCAAACCCAGAGTGCTGGCACTCTGACAGGGAGGATTCACTTCCAGAACACCTCACATCATCCAACCAGATGCGCCCGCTGCCCAGACCAAAGTGGGCATTGCCTGGAGCAGCCTGACCACTGCCACAGCCCACCTGTCTACACACCACCTCAGCATCGTTTAGGTCCCAGGAGTCATCACACACTGTTCCCCACTGGCCATCATTGTAGATCTCCACTCTGCCAGAGCACGAATCATTTCCACCCACCAGTCTGACCTGGGCACCAGCTACATGAAACACATGAAAACAACGTCATGAGAAACATTCACATTCTTGATTGATTATGAAGAAGACTTTGCTTGGGGTGTTCTACATGGCGCATTCATTTAAGGCAGCATGTTGTGTTGCATGGATGAGCCTTGAAGCCTCAGGTGGAATCTGGACCATGCCAGTGTCTACTGGGTCTGGTAGCTCCAAAGAGGAATAACTGTTGTTTGCATATACTAGGTTATGGTGGGATTCAGTCACCATGCAATACATATTAATTGTTCTCTCGTGAACACCATTGTTTGATTGGCCACCATTGAACTGTATGTGAAAACCGCAGATGAAAGGTTGTCCTCCATCGGAGCTCTGTGTAAGCTTGGCTGGATTGTTAGGTGTGAGAAGGAGCAGCTGGCAATGTTAAGTGTGTTGGAGGGGAACCTTGCTTCACTATACTCTCTGGAATAAACAGAAGTGTTCTCACTTATGAACACGGCTGCGGTTGTTGATTGCACATTCCAAATTAGGGTGACAAAATGAAATATGCAAGGCAACTTTGGTGGTAAATCTTTTTTTTTTAAACAACACTTTCCTTTAGATTAGCAAATTAATGATATGGTTCGCCATTTTCCTGAAGCAAGGAATTCTTTGTCAAAATTCATTATATTAATATCTTTTTTTAAGACAAAAGGGAGATGTATAATAAAATGCTTAAAAAACTCATTTGTTATTTTTGTACACCAAGGGGATGAGATTGCATCTCATTGAAAACGGGTATAGATGTAGTTTTGTAATAAAACAAGCTGGATCTGATGGATAAGGTATTTGATAGAAACAGTCATAGGCTCCTTTTCACTCTTGGATTGACACACACTCAGTGTCAGTCATAACAACCAATTTAAGGCAATAAGGAAAACATAAGAAAATATTTCCTACCAGAGCAAACCACAGCAGCATCTTCACTGTGATCACAGTTGTGAGACCCAAACCCAGAGTGCTGGCACTGTGACAGGGAGGATTCATTTCCAGAACACCTCACATCATCCAACCAGATGCGCCCGCTGCCCTGTCCAGAGTGGGCACTGCCTGGAGCAGCCTGAGCACTGCCACAGCCCACCTGTCTACACACCACCTCAGCATCGTTTAGGTCCCAGGAGTCATCACACACTGTTCCCCACTGGCCATCATTGTAGATCTCCACTCTGCCAGAGCACTGATCACCTCCACCCACCAGTCTGACCCGGGCACTAAGAACCAGGGCACTGTCTATATGAAACACATAAAAAAACTGTCGTGAACAAAAATTCCCATTCTTGGGTGATTAGAAAGAAGACTTTCCATGGGGTCTTCTACATGGCTCATTCATTTAAGGCACCAAGGTGTGTTGCACTGATGAGCCTTACAGCCTCAGGTTGAATCTTGACCATGCCAGTGTCGATTGGCTGGTAGCTCTATAGGGCAATAACAGCTCTAAGCATAGGCTAAGTTATAGCAGGATTCAGTTGGATTGGAGAACATATTGATTGTTCTCTCGTGAATGCCACTGTTTGATTTGCTGCTCTTGGACTGTTTGTGTAAACCACAGATAAAAGGTTGTCCTCCATCGGAGCTCTGTGTAAGCTTGGCTGTAGTGTTCGGTATGAGAAGGAGCAGCTGGCGATGTTAAGTGTGTTGGAGGGGAACCTTGCTTCACTATACTCTCTGGAATAAACAGTAGTGTTCTCACTTACGAACACGGCTGCGGTTGTTGATTGCACATTCCAAATTAGGGTGACAAAATGAAATATGCAAGTAAACTTTGGTGGTGAATCTTTTTTTTTTTAAACAATACTTTCCTTTAGATTAGCAAATTAATGATATGGTTCGCCATTTTTCTGAAGCAAGGAATTCTTTGTCAAAATTCATTATATTATTATCTTTTTTTTAGACAAATGGGAGATGTATAATAAAATGCTTAAAAAACTCATTTGTCATTATTTTACACCAAGAGGATGAGATTGCATCAAATTCAAAACGGGGATAGATATAGTTTTGTAATAAAACAAGCTGGATCTGATGGATAATGGATTTGATAGAAACAGTCATAGGCTCAATTTTATTTAAATCTAGGACTGACACAAACTCAGTGTCAGTCATAACAATCAATTTAAGGTAATAAGGAAATCATAAGAAAATATTTCCTACCAGAGCAAACCACAGCAGCATCTTCATGATGACCACAGTTGTGAGACCCAAACCCAGAGTGCTGGCACTCTGACAGGGAGGATTCACTTCCAGAACACCTCACATCATCCAACCAGATGCGCCCGCTGCCCAGACCAAAGTGGGCATTGCCTGGAGCAGCCTGACCACTGCCACAGCCCACCTGTCTACACACCACCTCAGCATCGTTTAGGTCCCAGGAGTCATCACACACTGTTCCCCACCGGCCAGCATTGTAGATTTCCACTCTGCCAGAGCACTCATCACTTCCATTTACCAGTCTGACCTGCCCACCGGCTACATGAAACACATGAAAACAACATCATGAGAAACATTCACATTCTTGGGTGATTATAAAGAAGACTTTCCTTGGGGTCTTCTACATGCCACATTCATTTAAGGCAGCATGTTGAGTTGCATGGATGAGCCTTGAAGCCTCAGGCTGAATCTGGACCATGCCAGTGTCTACTGTGTCTGGTAGCTCCAAAGAGGAATATCTGTTGTTGGCATATACTAGGTTATGGTGGGATTCAGTCACTTTGGAATACATAGTCATTGTTCTCCCGTGAACACCATTCTTTGATTGGCTGCCATTGAACTGTATGTGTAAAGCGCAGATGAAAGGTTGTCCTCCATTGGAGCTCTGTCTAAGCTTGGCTGTAGTGTGAAGGGTGAGAAGGAGCAGCTGGCAATGTTAAGTGTGTCGTAGGGGAGCCTTGTTTCACTATACTCTCTGGAATCAAGAGTAGTGTTCTCACTAATGAACATGGCTGCAATAGTGGATTGCACATTCCAAATTAGGGTGACAAAATGTAAAATGAGAGCCAACATTGGTGGTAAATCGTTCCTTTTTTTTTTAACAACACTTTCCTTTAGATTAGCAAATTAATTATATGGTTTGCCCATTTTCTGAAGCAAAGGATCCTTTGCCAAAATTCATTATAATATTTTATTTTTTTAAGAAAAAAGATGTAAAATAAAATGCTTTAAAAAAGTATGTGTCATTATTGGACACAAAGAGGATGAGATTGGATTTCATTTAAAACGGGTATAGATGTAGTTTTTTAATAAAACAAGCTAAATGTGATGGATAAGGAATTTGATTGAAACAGTCATAGGCTCCTTTTCACTCAATTTTATTTGAATCTTGGGTTGACACGCACACAGTATCAGTCATAACAATCAATTTAAGGTAATAAGGAAATCATAAGAAAATATTTCCTACCAGAGCAAACCACAGCAGCATCTTCAGGATGACTACAGTTGTGAGACCCAAACCCAGAGTGCTGGCACTCTGACAGGGAGGATTCGTTTCCAGAACAGCTCACATCATCCAACCAGATGGGCCCGCTGCCCTGTCCAGAGTGGGCACTGCCTGGAGCAGCCTGAGCACTGCCACAGCCCACCTGTCGACACACCACCTCAGCATCGTTTAGGTCCCAGGAGTCATGACACACCGTTCCCCACTGGCCATCATTGTAGATCTCCACTCTGCCAGAGCACTGATCACTTCCATTTACCAGTCTGACCTGGCCATCGGCTACATGAAAAACATGAAAACAACGATCATGAAAACAATTTACATTCTTTGCTGATCATAAAGAAGACTTTCCTCGGTGTCTCCTACATGGCACATTCATTTAAGGCACCATGGTGTGTTGCATAGATGAGCCTTACAGCCTCAGCCTGAATCTGGATGGTGCCCATGTCTAGTTTGGCTGGTAGCTCTATCGTGCAATAACAGTTTTCTACATATGCTAGGTTATAACAGGATTCAATCGGTTTCGAGGACATATTCATTGTTCTCTCGTGAACACCATTGTTTGATTGGCCGCCATTGAACTGTACGTGAAAACCGCAGATGAAAGGTTGTCCTCCATCGGAGCTCTTCGTAAGCTTGGCAGTATTGTTAGGTGTGAGAAGGAGCAGCTGGCGATGTTAAGTGTGTTGGAGGGGAACCTTGCTTCACTATACTCTCTGGAATCAACAGAAGTGTTCTCACTTATGAACACGGCTGTAGTTGTTGATTGCATAATCCAAATTAGGGTGACAAAATGAAATATGCAGCCAATATTGGTGGTAAATCTTTTTTTTTTTTGAACAACACTTTCCCTTAGATTAGAAAATTAATGATATGGTTCGCCATTTTTCTGAAGCAAGGGATCCTTTGTCAAAATTAATTTTATTATTTTCTTTTTTTAAGAAAAAGGGAGATGTATAATAAAATGCTTTAAAAAAGTATTTGTCGTTATTGTACACTAAGAGGATGAGATTGTATCTCATTCAAAATGGGTATTGATGTAGTTTTGTAATAAAACAAGCTGGAACTGATGGATAAGATATATGATAGAAACAGTCATAGGCTCCTTTTCACTCAATTTGATTTGAATCTTGGGTTGACACGCACACAGTGTCAGTCAAAACAATCAATTTAAGGTAATAAGGGAATCATAAGAAAATACTTCCTACCTGAGCAAACCACAGCAGCATCTTCATGATGACCACAGTTGTGAGATCCAAACCCAGAGTGCTGGCACTGTGACAGGAAGGATTCATTTCCAGAACAACTCACATCATCCAACCAGATGGGCCCGCTGCCCTGTCCAGAGTGGGCACTGCCTGGAGCAGACAGAGCACTGCCACAGCCCACCTGTCTACACACCACCTCAGCATCGTTTAGGTCCCAGGAGTCATCACACACTGTTCCCCACTGGCCATCATTGTAGATCTCCACTCTGCCAGAGCACCGATCATCTCCACCCACCAGCCTGACCTGGACTACATGAAACAAATGAAAACAATGGCCATTTAGAAATTAATATTCTTTGGTAATTATCAGGAAGACTTTACTTGGGGTTGTCTAGATGGCACCTTCATTTAAAGCACCATGTTGTGTGGCTTTGATGAGCCTCGAAGCCACAGATTGAATCAGTACAGTGCCATCTTTGACTGTGGCTGGTAGCTCCAAAGAGCAATAATTGTTATTTGCTTATGCTAGGTTATTTCGGGATTCAGTCAGTTTGGAGTACATATTCATTGTTCTCTCGTGAACACCATTGATTGATTGGCCGCCACTGAACTGCATGTGTTAAGCGCAGATGAAAGGTTGTCCACCCTGGGAGCTCTGTCTAAGCTTGGCTGTAGTGTTAGGTGTGAGAAGGAGCAGCTGGCGATGTTAAGTGTGTTGGAGGGGAACCTTGCTTCACTATACTCTCTGGAATCAACAGAAGTGTTCTCACTTATGAACACGGCTGCAGTTGTTGATTGCACATTCCAAATTAGGGTGACAAAATTAAATATGAAAGCCAATATTGGTGGTAAATCTTTTTGTTTTGAACAACACTTTCCTTTAGTTTAGCAAATTAATTATATGGTTTGCCCATTTTCTGAAGCAAAGGATCCTTTGCCAAAATTCATTTTAATATTTTATTTTTTTAAGAAAAAAGATGTAAAATAAAAAGTTTTTAAAAAGTATGTGTCATTATTGGACACAAAGAGGATGAGATTGCATATTATTTAAAACGGGTATAGATGTAGTTTTTTTAATAAAACAAGCTAAATGTGATGGATAAGGAATTTGATTGAAACAGTCATAGGCTCCTTTTCACTCAATTTTATTTGAATCTTGGGTTGACACGCACACAGTGTCAGTCATAACAATCAATTTAAGGTAATAAGGAAATCATAAGAAAATATTTCCTACCAGAGCAAACCACAGCAGCATCTTCAGGATGACTACAGTTGTGAGACCCAAACCCAGAGTGCTGGCACTCTGACAGGGAGGATTCGTTTCCAGAACAGCTCACATCATCCAACCAGATGCGCCCGCTGCCCTGTCCAGAGTGGGCACTGCCTGGAGCAGCCTGAGCACTGCCACAGCCCACCTGTCGACACACCACCTCAGCATCGTTTAGGTCCCAGGAGTCATGACACACCGTTCCCCACTGGCCATCATTGTAGATCTCCACTCTGCCAGAGCACTGATCACTTCCATTTACCAGTCTGACCTGGCCATCGGCTACATGAAACACATGAAAACAACGATCATGAAAATAATTTACATTCTTTGCTGATTATAAAGAAGACTTTCCTCGGTGTCTCCTACATGGCACATTCATTTAAGGCACCATGGTGTGTTGCATAGATGAGCCTTACAGCCTCAGCCTGAATCTGGATGGTGCCCATGTCTAGTTTGGCTGGTAGCTCTATCGTGCAATAACAGTTCTCTACAGATGCTAGGTTATGACAGGATTCAATCGGTTTCGAGTACATATTCATTGTTGTCTCGTGAACACCATTGTTTGATTGGCCGCCATTGAACTGTATGTGAAAACCGCAGATGAAAGGTTGTCCTCCATCGGAGCTCTTCGTAAGCTTGGCTGTATTGTTAGGTGTGAGAAGGAGCAGCTGGCGATGTTAAGTGTGTTGGAGGGGAACCTTGGTTCACTATACTCTGGAATCAACAGAAGTGTTCTCACTTATGAACACGGCTGCAGTTGTTGATTGCACATTCCAAATTAGGGTGACAAAATGAAAAATGAAAGCCAACATTGGTGGTAAATCTTTTCTTTTTTTTAACAACACTTTCCTTTAGATTAGCAAATTAATTATATGGTTTGCCAGATTTCTGAAGCAAGGGATCCTTTGTCAAAATTCATCATATTATTTTCTTTATTTAAGAAAAAAGGGAGATGTATAAGAAAATGCTTAAAAATAGTATTTGTCATTGTTGGACACTAAGAGGATGAGATTGCATCTCATTCAAAACGGGTATACATGTAGTTTTGTAAAAAAACAAGCTGGATGTGATAGATAAGGTATTTGATAGAAACAGTCATAGGCTCCTTTTCACTCCAATTTATTTGAATCTTGGGTTGACACACACTCAGTGTCAGTCATAACAATCAATTTAAGGTAATAAGGAAATCATAAGAAAATATTTCCTACCAGAGCAAACCACAGCAGCATCTTCATGATGACCACAGTTGTGAGACCCAAACCCAGAGTGCTGGCACTGTGACAGGGAGGATTCACTTCCAGAACACCTCACATCATCCAACCAGATGGGCCCGCTGCCCAGACCAAAGTGGGCATTGCCTGGAGCAGCCTGACCACTGCCACAGCCCACCTGTCTACACACCACCTCAGCATCGTTTAGGTCCCAGGAGTCATCACACACTGTTCCCCACCGGCCAGCATTGTAGATCTCCACTCTGCCAGAGCACTCATCACTTCCATTTACCAGTCTGACCTGCCCACCGGCTACATGAAACACATGAAAACAACATCATGAGAAACATTCACATTCTTGGGTGATTATAAAGAAGACTTTCCTTGGGGTCTTCTACATGCCACATTCATTTAAGGCAGCATGTTGAGTTGCATGGATGAGCCTTGAAGCCTCAGGCTGAATCTGGACCATGCCAGTGTCTACTGGGTCTGGTAGCTCCAAAGAGGAATAACTGTTGTTGGCATATACTAGGTTATGGTGGGATTCAGTCACTTTGGAATACATAGTCATTGTTCTCCCATGAACACCATTGTTTGATTGGCTGCCTTTGAACTGTATGTGTAAAGCGCAGATGAAAGGTTGTCCTCCATTGGAGCTCTGTCTAAGCTTGGCTGTAGTGTGAAGGGTGAGAAGGAGCAGCTGGCGATGTTAAGTGTGTCGTAGGGGAGCCTTGTTTCACTATACTCTCTGGAATCAAGAGTAGTGTTCTCACTAATGAACATGGCTGCAATAGTGGATTGCACATTCCAAATTAGGGTGACAAAATGTAAAATGAGAGCCAACATTGGTGGTAAATCGTTCCTTTTTTTTTTAACAACACTTTCCTTTAGATTAGCAAATTAATTATATGGTTTGCCCATTTTCTGAAGCAAAGGATCCTTTGCCAAAATTCATTATAATATTTTCTTTTTTTAAGAAAAAAGATGTAAAATAAAATGCTTTAAAAAAGTATGTGTCATTATTGGACACAAAGAGGATGAGATTGGATTTCATTTAAAACGGGTATAGATGTAGTTTTTTAATAAAACAAGCTAAATGTGATGGATAAGGAATTTGATTGAAACAGTCATAGGCTCCTTTTCACTCAATTTTATTTGAATCTTGGGTTGACACGCACACAGTATCAGTCATAACAATCAATTTAAGGTAATAAGGAAATCATAAGAAAATATTTCCTACCAGAGCAAACCACAGCAGCATCTTCAGGATGACTACAGTTGTGAGACCCAAACCCAGAGTGCTGGCACTCTGACAGGGAGGATTCGTTTCCAGAACACCTCACATCATCCAACCAGATGGGCCCGCTGCCCTGTCCAGAGTGGGCACTGCCTGGAGCAGCCTGAGCACTGCCACAGCCCACCTGTCGACACACCACCTCAGCATCGTTTAGGTCCCAGGAGTCATGACACACCGTTCCCCACTGGCCATCATTGTAGATCTCCACTCTGCCAGAGCACTGATCACTTCCATTTACCAGTCTGACCTGGCCATCGGCTACATGAAAAACATGAAAACAACGATCATGAAAACAATTTACATTCTTTGCTGATCATAAAGAAGACTTTCCTCGGTGTCTCCTACATGGCACATTCATTTAAGGCACCATGGTGTGTTGCATAGATGAGCCTTACAGCCTCAGCCTGAATCTGGATGGTGCCCATGTCTAGTTTGGCTGGTAGCTCTATCGTGCAATAACAGTTTTCTACATATGCTAGGTTATAACAGGATTCAATCGGTTTCGAGGACATATTCATTGTTCTCTCGTGAACACCATTGTTTGATTGGCCGCCATTGAACTGTACGTGAAAACCGCAGATGAAAGGTTGTCCTCCATCGGAGCTCTTCGTAAGCTTGGCAGTATTGTTAGGTGTGAGAAGGAGCAGCTGGCGATGTTAAGTGTGTTGGAGGGGAACCTTGCTTCACTATACTCTCTGGAATCAACAGAAGTGTTCTCATTTATGAACACGGCTGCAGTTGTTGATTGCACAATCCAAATTAGGGTGACAAAATGAAATATGCAGCCAATATTGGTGGTAAATCTTTTTTTTTTTTGAACAACACTTTCCCTTAGATTAGAAAATTAATGATATGGTTCGCCATTTTTCTGAAGCAAGGGATCCTTTGTCAAAATTAATTTTATTATTTTCTTTTTTTAAGAAAAAGGGAGATGTATAATAAAATGCTTTAAAAAAGTATTTGTCGTTATTGTACACTAAGAGGATGAGATTGTATCTCATTCAAAATGGGTATTGATGTAGTTTTGTAATAAAACAAGCTGGAACTGATGGATAAGATATATGATAGAAACAGTCATAGGCTCCTTTTCACTCAATTTGATTTGAATCTTGGGTTGACACACACTCAGTGTCAGTCAAAACAATCAATTTAAGGTAATAAGGGAATCATAAGAAAATATTTCCTACCAGAGCAAACCACAGCAGCATCTTCATGATGACCACAGTTGTGAGACCCAAACCCAGAGTGCTGGCACTGTGACAGGAAGGATTCATTTCCAGAACAACTCACATCATCCAACCAGATGGGCCCGCTGCCCTGTCCAGAGTGGGCACTGCCTGGAGCAGACAGAGCACTGCCACAGCCCACCTGTCTACACACCACCTCAGCATCGTTTAGGTCCCAGGAGTCATCACACACTGTTCCCCACTGGCCATCATTGTAGATCTCCACTCTGCCAGAGCACCGATCATCTCCACCCACCAGCCTGACCTGGACTACATGAAACAAATGAAAACAATGGCCATTTAGAAATTAATATTCTTTGGTAATTATCAGGAAGACTTTACTTGGGGTTGTCTAGATGGCACCTTCATTTAAAGCACCATGTTGTGTGGCTTTGATGAGCCTCGAAGCCACAGATTGAATCAGTACAGTGCCAACTTTGACTGTGGCTGGTAGCTCCAAAGAGCAATAATTGTTATTTGCTTATGCTAGGTTATTTCGGGATTCAGTCAGTTTGGAGTACATATTCATTGTTCTCTCGTGAACACCATTGATTGATTGGCCGCCACTGAACTGCATGTGTTAAGCGCAGATGAAAGGTTGTCCACCCTGGGAGCTCTGTCTAAGCTTGGCTGTAGTGTTAGGTGTGAGAAGGAGCAGCTGGCGATGTTAAGTGTGTTGGAGGAGAACCTTGCTTCACTATACTCTCTGGAATCAACAGTAGTGTTCTCACTTATGAACACGGCTGCGGTTGTGGATTGCACATTCCAAATTATGTTGACAAAATGAAATATGAAAGCCAACATTGGTGGTAAATCTTTTTTTTTTTTTTAACAACACTTTCCTTTAGATTAGCAAATTAATTATATGGTTTGCCCATTTTCTGAAGCAAAGGATCCTTTGCCAAAATTCATTTTAATATTTTATTTTTTTAAGAAAAAAGATGTAAAATAAAAAGTTTTTAAAAAGTATGTGTCATTATTGGACACAAAGAGGATGAGATTGCATATTATTTAAAACGGGTATAGATGTAGTTTTTTTAATAAAACAAGCTAAATGTGATGGATAAGGAATTTGATTGAAACAGTCATAGGCTCCTTTTCACTCAATTTTATTTGAATCTTGGGTTGACACGCACACAGTGTCAGTCATAACAATCAATTTAAGGTAATAAGGAAATCATAAGAAAATATTTCCTACCAGAGCAAACCACAGCAGCATCTTCAGGATGACTACAGTTGTGAGACCCAAACCCAGAGTGCTGGCACTCTGACAGGGAGGATTCGTTTCCAGAACAGCTCACATCATCCAACCAGATGGGCCCGCTGCCCTGTCCAGAGTGGGCACTGCCTGGAGCAGCCTGAGCACTGCCACAGCCCACCTGTTGACACACCACCTCAGCATCGTTTAGGTCCCAGGAGTCATGACACACCGTTCCCCACTGGCCATCATTGTAGATCTCCACTCTGCCAGAGCACTGATCACTTCCATTTACCAGTCTGACCTGGCCATCGGCTACATGAAACACATGAAAACAACGATCATGAAAATAATTTACATTCTTTGCTGATTATAAAGAAGACTTTCCTCGGTGTCTCCTACATGGCACATTCATTTAAGGCACCATGGTGTGTTGCATAGATGAGCCTTACAGCCTCAGCCTGAATCTGGATGGTGCCCATGTCTAGTTTGGCTGGTAGCTCTATCGTGCAATAACAGTTCTCTACACATGCTAGGTTATGACAGGATTCAATCGGTTTCGAGTACATGTTCATTGTTCTCTCGTGAACACCATTGTTTGATTGGCCGCCATTGAACTGTATGTGAAAACCGCAGATGAAAGGTTGTCCTCCATCGGAGCTCTTCGTAAGCTTGGCTGTTTTGTTAGGTGTGAGAAGGAGCAGCTGGCGATGTTAAGTGTGTTGGAGGGGAACCTTGCTTCACTATACTCTCTGGAATCAACAGAAGTGTTCTCACTTATGAACACGGCTGCAGTTGTTGATTGCACATTCCAAATTAGGGTGACAAAATGAAAAATGAAAGCCAACATTGGTGGTAAATCTTTTCTTTTTTTTAACAACACTTTCCTTTAGATTAGCAAATTAATTATATGGTTTGCCAGATTTCTGAAGCAAGGGATCCTTTGTCAAAATTCATTATATTATTTTCTTTTTTTAAGAAAAAAGGGAGATGTATAAGAAAATGCTTAAAAATAGTATTTGTCATTGTTGGACACTAAGAGGATGAGATTGCATCTCATTCAAAACGGGTATACATGTACTTTTGTAAAAAAAACAAGCTGGATGTGATAGATAAGGTATTTGATAGAAACAGTCATAGGCTCCTTTTCACTCCAATTTATTTGAATCTTGGGTTGACACACACTCAGTGTCAGTCATAACAATCAATTTAAGGTAATAAGGAAATCATAAGAAAATATTTCCTACCAGAGCAAACCACAGCAGCATCTTCATGATGACCACAGTTGTGAGACCCAAACCCAGAGTGCTGGCACTGTGACAGGGAGGATTCACTTCCAGAACACCTCACATCATCCAACCAGATGGGCCCGCTGCCCTGTCCAGAGTGGGCACTGCCTGGAGCAGCCTGAGCACTGCCACAGCCCACCTGTCTACACACCACCTCAGCATCGTTTAGGTCCCAGGAGTCATCACACACTGTTCCCCACCGGCCAGCATTGTAGATCTCCACTCTGCCAGAGCACGAATCACTTCCATTTACCAGTCTGACCTGCCCACCGGCTATATGAAACACATGAAAACAACATCATAAGAAACATTCACATTCTTGGGTGATTATAAAGAAGACTTTCCTTGGGGTCTTCTACATGCCACATTCATTTAAGGCAGCATGTTGAGTTGCATGGATGAGCCTTGAAGCCTCAGGCTGAATCTGGACCATGCCAGTGTCTACTGGGTCTGGTAGCTCCAAAGAGGAATAACTGTTGTTGGCATATACTAGGTTATGGTGGGATTCAGTCACTTTGGAATACATAGTCATTGTTCTCCCATGAACACCATTGTTTGATTGGCTGCCATTGAACTGTATGTGTAAAGCAAAGATGAAAGGTTGTCCTCCATTGGAGCTCTGTCTAACTTGGCTGTAGTGCGAAGTGTGAGAAGGAGCAGCTGGCGATGTTAAGTGTGTCGTAGGGGAGCCTTGCTTCACTATACTCTCTGGAATCAACAGTAGTGTTCTCACTTATGAACATGGCTGCAATAGTGGATTGCACATTCCAAATTAGGGTGACAAAATGAAAAATGAAATCCAACATAGGTGGTAAATCTTTCCTTTTTTTAACAACACTTTCCTTTAGATTAGCAAATTAATTTTGTGGTTTGCCCATTTTCTGAAGCAAGGGATCCTTTGTCGAAATTCATTATAATATTTTCTTTTTTTAAGAAAAAAGATGTAAAATAAAATGCTTTAAAAAAGTATGTGACATTATTGGACACTAAGAGGATGAGATTGCATCTTATTCAAAACGGGTAAGGTTGTAGTTTTTTAATAAAACAAGCTAGATGTGATGGATAAGGAATTTGATAGAAACAGTCATAGCCTCCTTTTCACTCAATTTTATTTGAATCTTGGGTTGACACGCACACAGTGTCAGTCATAACAATCAATTTAAGGTAATAAGGAAATCATAAGAAAATATTTCCTACCAGAGCAAACCACAGCAGCATCTTCAGGATGACTACAGTTGTGAGAACCAAACCCAGAGTGCTGGCACTCTGACAGGGAGGATTCGTTTCCAGAACAGCTCACATCATCCAACCAGATGGGCCCGCTGCCCTGTCCAGAGTGGGCACTGCCTGGAGCAGCCTGAGCACTGCCACAGCCCACCTGTCTACACACCACCTCAGCATCTCTTAGGTCCCAGGAGTCATGACACACTGTTCCCCACTGGCCATCATTGTAGATCTCCACTCTGCCAGAGCACTGATCACTTCCATTTACCAGTCTGACCTGGCCATCGGCTACATGAAACACATGAAAACAACGATCATGAAAACAATTTACATTCTTTGCTGATCATAAAGAAGACTTTCCTCGGTGTCTCCTACATGGCACATTCATTTAAGGCACCATGGTGTGTTGCATAGATGAGCCTTACAGCCTCAGCCTGAATCTGGATGGTGCCCATGTCTAGTTTGGCTGGTAGCTCTATCGTGCAATAACAGTTCTTTGCATATGCTAGGTTATGACAGGATTCAATCGGTTTCGAGGACATGTTCATTGTTCTCTCGCGAACACCATTGTTTGATTGGCCGCCATTGAACTGTATGTGAAAACCGCAGATGAAAGGTTGTCCTCCATCGGAGCTCTTCGTAAGCTTGGCTGTATTGTTAGGTGTTAGAAGGAGCAGCTGGCGATATTAAGTGTGTTAGAAAGGAACCTTGCTTCACTATACTCTCTGGAATCAACAGAAGTGTTCTCACTTATGAACACGGCTGCAGTTGTTGATTGCACATTCCAAATTAGGGTGACAAAATTAAATATGAAAGCCAATATTGGTGGTAAATCTTTTTGTTTTGAACAACACTTTCCTTTAGTTTAGCAAATTAATGATATGGTTCACAATTTTTCTGAAGCAAGGGATCCTTTGTCAAAATTCATTATATTATTTTCTTTTTTGAAGAAAAAAGGGAGATGTATAAGAAAATGCTTAAAAAAAAGTATTTGTCATTGTTGGACACTAATAGGATGAGATTGTATCTTATTTAAAACGGGTATACATGTAGTTTTGTAAAAAAACAAGCTGGAAGTGATGGATAAGGTATTTGATAGAAACAGTCATAGGCTCCTTTTCACTCCATTTTATTTGAATCTTGGGTTGACACACACTCAGTGTCAGTCATAACTATCAATTTAAGGTAAAAAGGAAATCATAAGAAAATATTTCCTACCTGAGCAAACCACAGCAGCATCTTCATGATGACCACAGTTGTGAGACCCAAACCCAGAGTGCTGGCACTCTGACAGGGAGGATTCACTTCCAGAACACCTCACATCATCCAACCAGATGCGCCCGCTGCCCAGACCAAAGTGGGCATTGCCTGGAGCAGCCTGACCACTGCCACAGCCCAGCTGTCTACACACCACCTCAGCATCGTTTAGGTCCCAGGAGTCATCACACACTGTTCCCCACCGGCCAGCATTGTAGATTTCCACTCTGCCAGAGCACTCATCACTTCCATTTACCAGTCTGACCTGCCCACCGGCTACATGAAACACATGAAAACAACATCATAAGAAACATTCACATTCTTGGGTGATTATAGAGAAGACTTTCCTTGGGGTCTTCTACATGCCACATTCATTTAAGGCAGCATGTTGAGTTGCATGGATGAGCCTTGAAGCCTCAGGCTGAATCTGGACCATGCCAGTGTCTACTGTGTCTGGTAGCTCCAAAGAGGAATATCTGTTGTTGGCATATACTAGGTTATGGTGGGATTCAGTCACTTTGGAATACGTAGTCATTGTTCTCCCGTGAACACCATTGTTTGATTGGCTGCCTTTGAACTGTATGTGTAAAGCGCAGATGAAAGGTTGTCCTCCATTGGAGCTCTGTCTAAGCTTGGCTGTAGTGTGAAGTGTGAGAAGGAGCAGCTGGCAATGTTAAGTGTGTTGTAGGGTAGCCTTGCTTCACTATACTCTCTGGAATCAACGGTAGTGTTCTCAAAATTACGAACACGGCTGCAGTAGTGGATTGCACATTCCCAATTAGGGTGACAAAATGAAAAATGAAAGCCAACATTGGTGGTGAATCTTTTCTTTTTTTAAACAACACTTTCATTTCGATTAGCAAATAAATTATACGGTTCGCCAATTTTCTGAAGCAAGGGATCCTTTGTCAAAATTCATTATAATATTTTCTTTTTTTAAGAAAAAAGAGAGATGTATAATAAAATGCTTTAAAAAAGTATGCGTCATTATTGGACACTCAGAGGATGAGATTGCATCGTATTCAAAACGGGTATGGATGTAGTTTTTCAATAAAACAAGCTGGATGTGATGGATAAGGAATTTGATAGAAACAGTCATAGGCTCCTTTTCACTCAATTTTATTTGAATCTTGGGTTGACACGCACACAATGTCAGTCATAACAATCAATTTAAGGTAATAAGGAAATCATAAGAAAATATTTCCTACCAGAGCAAACCACAGCAGCATCTTCAGGATGACTACAGTTGTGAGACCCAAACCCAGAGTGCTGGCACTCTGACAGGGAGGATTCGTTTCCAGAACACCTCACATCATCCAACCAGATGGGCCCGCTGCCCTGTCCAGAGTGGGCACTGCCTGGAGCAGCCTGAGCACTGCCACAGCCCACCTGTCTACACACCACCTCAGCATCTCTTCGGTCCCAGGAGTCATGACACACTGTTCCCCACTGGCCATCATTGTAGATCTCCACTCTGCCAGAGCACGGATCACTTCCATTTACCAGTCTGACCTGCGCACTGGCTACATGAAATACATGAAAACAACAGTCATGAAAAAAAGGACATTCTTGGGTGATTATAAAGAAGACTTTCCTTGGGGTCTCCTCCAAGGCACATTCATTTAAGGCACCATGGTGTGTTGCATAGATGAGCCTTACAGCCTCAGGTTGAATCTGGACGGTGCCCATGTATAGTTTGGCTGGTAGCTCTATCATGCAATAACAGTTCTTTGCATATGCTAGGTTATGACAGGATTCAGTCAGTTTGGAGTACATATTCATTGTTCTCTCGTGAACACCATTGTTTGATTGGCCACCATTGAACTGTATGTGAAAACCGCAGATGAAAGGTTGTCCTCCATCGGAGCTCTGTGTAAGCTTGGCTGGATTGTTAGGTGTGAGAAGGAGCAGCTGGCAATGTTAAGTGTGTTGGAGGGGAACCTTGCTTCACTATACTCTCTGGAATAAACAGAAGTGTTCTCACTTATGAACACGGCTGCGGTTGTTGATTGCACATTCCAAATTAGGGTGACAAAATGAAATATGCAAGGCAACTTTGGTGGTAAATCTTTTTTTTTTAAACAACACTTTCCTTTAGATTAGCAAATTAATGATATGGTTCGCCATTTTCCTGAAGCAAGGAATTCTTTGTCAAAATTCATTATATTATTATATTTTTTTAAGACAAAAGGGAGATGTATAATAAAATGCTTAAAAAACTCATTTGTTATTTTTGTACACCAAGGGGATGAGATTGCATCTCATTGAAAACGGGTATAGATGTAGTTTTGTAATAAAACAAGCTGGATCTGATGGATAAGGTATTTGATAGAAACAGTCATAGGCTCCTTTTCACTCTTGGGTTGACACACACTCAGTGTCAGTCATAACAACCAATTTAAGGCAATAAGGAAAACATAAGAAAATATTTCCTACCAGAGCAAACCACAGCAGCATCTTCACTGTGATCACAGTTGTGAGACCCAAACCCAGAGTGCTGGCACTGTGACAGGGAGGATTCATTTCCAGAACACCTCACATCATCCAACCAGATGCGCCCGCTGCCCTGTCCAGAGTGGGCACTGCCTGGAGCAGCCTGAGCACTGCCACAGCCCACCTGTCTACACACCACCTCAGCATCGTTTAGGTCCCAGGAGTCATCACACACTGTTCCCCACTGGCCATCATTGTAGATCTCCACTCTGCCAGAGCACTGATCACCTCCACCCACCAGTCTGACCCGGGCACTAAGAACCAGGGCACTGTCTATATGAAACACATAAAAAAACTGTCGTGAACAAAAATTCCCATTCTTGGGTGATTACAAAGAAGACTTTCCATGGGGTCTTCTACATGGCTCATTCATTTAAGGCACCAAGGTGTGTTGCACTGATGAGCCTTACAGCCTCAGGTTGAATCTTGACCATGCCAGTGTCGATTGGCTGGTAGCTCTATAGGGCAATAACAGCTCTAAGCATAGGCTAGGTTATAGCAGGATTCAGTTGGATTGGAGAACATAGTAATTGTTCTCTCGTGAATGCCACTGTTTGATTTGCTGCTCTTGGACTGTATGTGTAAACCACAGATGAAAGGTTGTCCTCCATCGGAGCTCTGTGTAAGCTTGGCTGTAGTGTTCGGTATGAGAAGGAGCAGCTGGCAATGTTAAGTGTGTTGGAGGGGAACCTTGCTTCACTATACTCTCTGGAATAAACAGTAGTGTTCTCACTTACGAACACGGCTGCGGTTGTTCATTGCACATTCCAAATTAGGGTGACAAAATGAAATATGCAAGGCAATTTTGGTGGTAAATCTTTTTTTTTTTAAACAACACTTTCCTTTAGATTAGCAAATTAATGATATGGTTCGCCATTTTTCTGAAGGAAGGAATTCTTTGTCAAAATTCATTATATTATTATCTTTTTTTAAGACGCAGGGCTGGAGCAGTGTGCCGTTCGCAGGGCTGGAGCAGTGTCCCTTTTTAAGGGAGATGTATAATAAAATGCTTAAAAAACTTATTTGTTATTATTTTACACCAAGAGGATGAGATTGCATCAAATTCAAAACGGGTATAGATATAGTTTTGTAATAAAACAAGCTGGATCTGATGGATAATGGATTTGATAGAAACAGTCATAGGCTCAATTTTATTTAAATCTAGGACTGACACAAACTCAGTGTTAGTCATAACAATCAATTTAAGGTAATAAGGAAAACATAAGAAAATATTTCCTACCAGAGCAAACCACAGCAGCATCTTCACGATGACCACAGTTGTGAGAACCAAACCCAGAGTGCTGGCACTCTGACAGGGAGGATTCGTTTCCAGAACAGCTCACATCATCCAACCAGATGGGCCCGCTGCCCTGTCCAGAGTGGGCACTGCCTGGAGCAGCCTGAGCACTGCCACAGCCCACCTGTCTACACACCACCTCAGCATCGTTTAGATCCCAGGAGTCATCACACACTGTTCCCCACTGGCCATCATTGTAGATCTCTACTCTGCCAGAGCACTGATCATCTCCACCCACCAGTCTGACCCGGGCACTAAGAACCGGGGCACTGTCTATATGAAACACATAAAAAAACTGTCATTAAAAGATTCACATTCTTGGATGATTATGAAGTTTCCTTTGGGTCTTCTACATGGCACATTCATTTAAGGCAGCATGTTGTGTTGCGCAGATGAACCTTACAGCCTCAGACTGAATCTGGATGGTGCCCATGTCTAGCTTGGCTGGTAGCTCTATCGTGCAATTACAGTTCTTTGCATATGCTAGGTTATGACAGGATTCAGGCATCTGGACCGTGACAGTGTCTACTTGCTTCTTTATACTCTCTGGAATAAACTGGTGTGTTCTCACGGCTCACGGCTGCAGTTGTTGATTTCAAATTCCAAATTACAGTGAAAAAATGAGATATTCAATCCAAAATTGGCGGTAAATGTTTAAAACAAAAAACTACAAAACAAGATTTTCAGTTACATAAGCAAATTAATTATATGGTTCCTCATTTTTCTGAAGGATGGGATTCCTTTATGTTTTTAAGAAAAACGGGAGATGTATAATAAAATTCCCCAAAATGTAATTTGTTATTATTGAACACCGATTGCTTTGCTATTCCCAATTTCATTTCAATCGTGATCGTTTTCCTGTTCTTCAGTGCATCACTTCGATCAGATTTACTCTTTGGAGCCATGATTACGAGGGCAAACACATTAAAAATGTAAGTTAAAACACAACGCACACAACATTGTTTAAGCAACAGAGTGTGTTGGAAGGAAAGGTTATGCAGCTCCTGACTACAACTTACGCGATCCGACTTAAAATTGCAACGACGGGGGGCAGCCGCGGTGGCGCAACAGGCTAAGATGCAGCGGACTTGCAGTTGCAGTTCGCTGCAGTCGTGCACCGGGGACCAAGCCAAGTTTGGCCAGCTCACGTAGAGCAGCATAATTGGCCCGCTGCTCCTTGGAATCACGGTCACGAGCATGAGACGAGACACCTTGAAGAAGGCTACCAGCCTTTGGGCCGCCGAGGGACGGGGTCTGAGCGGTGTATGTAACACTGATTAGGTGTTGTAAAATTGACTCCCAAATTCGGTGGAAAAAGGGAAAAATCAGAAATAAATGTAAAAAAAATAAAAATAATTGCACTGACGGTGTGCCGTTGTTTGTTAGTATGAACCATTGTATGTAACTCGAATAAAAAATAAAAAAGCTTTACAGAGGTCAGTTTGCGAGTACGCACGTTCGTATGTCGACAAGTTTTACTGTTGTCGCTAAAGCAATGGCATCTTAAAATAGGTTATACAGATAGAACCGTGAGTTTCAACGCTTTCAAACGGTATATCCTGTTAATATAGTGATTACAAATTGCACTGTTAAAAATGGAATGAATGCAAAAAAAAAGAAAAGAAAAAAGAAAAACACACACAGGCCAGGCCCTGACACATAAGGTATTAAAATCAGCAATTTACATAAGCAAAACTACATTTCCCATGTGAAAATAGTCTAGGGAATTTCAATTTCATGCGTTATGCTGCCAGCAGAATGTCTGTATGTTTTATTAATAGTTATATTACTATTACATACCCTCATTATTGGATTACCAGAGGTAGCCACAAACTGAATTTCACTAAAAAATCTAAGTTTATTATTATGGCCTCCCACATTAGATACCACTTGACATTGATGACAAATAAATAAATAATGGCTTACTGTTAATGAGAAATAGGGACATTATCAGGAGCATTTCTCTCATGTCATCACAGACTGTTCTCGACTGGCCGTCATCGTAGACGTCCATCCCTCCATGACATGGATTATCCTCATCCCCTGGCCCGATCTGGCCACTGGCTAGAAGAATGCAGGAGCGAAAAGGTCAAAAGGGTAATCAATACAAGCAGGGAAAAGTGTTTTACATTTTACACCTTGATTAAGACTTGATTAACTGAAAAGATAAAAACATGAAGAAAAGAGGTATCTGATTTGTTAAGAACAAAAGATTTGTAGCAAGGCCACACTTAAGTTTCAGTTTCATTTACAAAACCCTGAACTACACACAGTAATTTTGCTACCAAATAGACTTCAGCTGTTTGTTAGCATAAAGTTTGAATTTTACTGGATTAGCTAGCTTGCAGAAATTGTTGTGTTGTTATATTGTGCACAATAATTTTAGAAATGAAATGTGCTTTAGTGCGTAATATTTTGCCATTTTATAAACACAACACATAGTCATATTCAATGGATTACTAGAGCTAGCCACAAACTAGATAAATGGTTGATAGTTGGCTTTTATAGAGCGCCTTTATCCAAAGTGCTGTACAATTGATGCTTCTCATTCACCCATTTGTACACACACACACCAACGAACCAGCAACCTCCGACTGCCAGGTGACTGCTTTTACCGTCTGAACCAATGCCCCCCCCCCCCCCCCCCCATACTGCCTCCCACATACAATAAGATACCACTCTACAATAATACAACTGACTTACGGTTATTAATAAATAGGAACATAACATGAGCATTACAATGACAGTTGGGCTTAACACTGGATATTTTCTCCTTTTTCATCTTGGTAACTGGCAATGTAAGGCAATTTAAACAAGAGAACATTCACTGGAATCCACATAGAGTAAATACAGAAAATACAGTAAATACATCAAAGCCGGCAGTCTCAGTCCCTCAGTCCCATCATCTGAAGTCTAAACAATATCTGCAACATCTCATACGTTGTATCTGATCTAGACCAGAACTAGGCTAGACATATTTCAGTCTCAAGAGTCTAGATCTCACGCTCCCTTCTACCCTCACTCGTGAACAAGACCCCGAGATACTTGAACTCCTTCACTTGGGGCAAAGACTCGTTCCCAACCCGGAGGGAGCAATCCACCGTTTTCCGGCCGAGAACCATAGCCTCGGACTTGGAGGTGCTGACTTTCATCCCGGCCACTTCACACTCGGCTGCAAACCGCTCCAGTGCGTGCTGAAGGTCACGGTCTGATGAAGCCAGCAGAACCACATCATCCGCAAAAAGCAGAGATGCGATTCTGAGGTCACCAAACCGGACACTCTCCTCACCTCGGCTGCGCCTTGAGATCCTGTCCATGAATACCACAAACAGGACCGGTGACAAGGGGCAACCTTGGTGGAGTCCAACACCCACTGGAAACGTGCTTGACTTTGTGCCGAGAATGCGGACACAGCTCTCACTTTGGTTATACAGGGACTGGATGGCTCGTAACAACGGCCCCGGTACCCCATACTCCCGCAGTACACCCCACAGTCCAAGTCCACAAAGCACATGTGGACTGGATGGGCAAACTCCCACAACCCCGCCAGCAACCCCGCCAAGGTAAAGAGCTGGTCCACTGTTCCACGACCAGGGCGGAAGCCACATTGCTCCTCCTGAATCCGAGGTTCGACCGTCGGTCGGAGCCTCCTTTCCAGCACCCTAGAGTCAGCTTTCCCAGGGAGGCTAAGGAGTGTGATACCCCGATAATTGGAGCACACCCTCCGGTCCCCCTTCTTGAAAATGGGGACCACCACCCCGGTCTGCCACTCTGCAGGTACTGTACCCGACCTCCACGCGACACTGAAGAGGCGTGTCAGCCAAGACAGCCCAACAATGTCCAGAGCCTTCAGCATCTCAGGGCGAATCTCATCCACACCCGGCGACTTGCCACTGAGGAGCTTTTTGACTACCTCAGCAACTTCCGCCAGGGATATAGGTGCAGATTCCCCCGAGTCTTTGGGGCTCTGCCTCTTCCACAGAGGAAGTGTTGTGCGGGTTCAGGAGCTCCTCAACGTGCTCTTTCCACTGCCCGACAATATCCCCAGTCCGGGTCAGCAGTTCTCCTCCCCTGCTGAAAACAGCCTGAGACAAGCCCTGCTTTGCATTTCTGAGTCGTTGCATGGTTTGCCAGAACTTCCTAGAGGCCAACCAAAAGTCTTTCTCCATAGCCTCCCCGAACTCCTCCCATTCCCAGGTTTTTGCTTCAGTGACTGCCGAAGCCGCAGCCCTTCTGGCCACCCGGTATCTGTCTGCTGCTTAAGGGGACCCCCGGGCCAGCCAAGCCCGAAAGGCCTCCTTCTTCAGTTTGACGGCCTCCCTGGGTTGCCGCCCCAACAGGCACCGATGACCTTCTGGCCACAGCTCCTGCTTGCCGCCTCTGCAATGGAGGCTTTGAACATGGCCCACTCGGACTCCATGTCCCCAGCCTCCCCCGGGATGCGTAAGAAGTTCCTCCGGAGGTGGGAGTTGAAGACCTCGCAAACAGGGGCCTCCGCCAGACGTTCCCAGTTCACCGTTTGGATTTACCAGGTCTGTCCAGCAGCCTCCCCGGCCACTTGATCCAACACACCACCAGGTGTTGATCAGTTGACAGCTCTGCTCTTCTCTTCACCTGAGTGTCCAAGACATAAGGCCGCAGGTCTGATGATACGACCACAAAGTCGATCATCGATCTTTGGCCTAAGGTGCTCTGGTACCAAGTACACTTATGAGCTACCCTATGCTCGAACATGGTGTTTGTTATCGACAATCCATGACCAGCACAGACGTCCAATAGCAAGACACCGCTTGGGTTCAGATCAGGCAGGCCATTCCTCCCAATCACCCCCTTCCAGGTTTCTCCGTCATTGCCCACGTGAGCGTTGAAGTCGCCCAGCAGAACTATGGAGTCTCTGGGTGGCACCCATTTCCAAGATGCCGCCCAGTGACTCCAAGAAGGTCAGATACTCTGAACTGCCGTTTGGTGCATAAGCACAAATGACAGTCAGAGCTTTCCTCCCAGCGACAAGTAGTCGCAGAGAGGCGACCCTCTCATTTCCCGGGTGGAGCTCCAACACAGTGGCGCTCAGCCGGTGGCTTGTGAGTATCCCCACACTCGCCCGGTGCCTCTCGCCTTGAGCAACTCCAGAAAAGAACAGGAGTTTGGTCCTGAAACCAGTACTGTGCGTGGAGGTGAGCCCAACTATATTTAGTTGGTAACGCTCTGCCTCCCGCACTAGCTCCGGTTCCTTCCCCACCAGAGAGGTGAGGTTCCACGTCCCCAGAACCAGTCTGCGACGCCGAGGATCAGCACACCCAGATCCCCGCCTTCGCCTACTGCCCGTTGGGCAAAGCACCCGACTCCGATGCCAACCCCTGCAGGTGGTGAGCCCACAGGGCGGCGACCCCATATGACCAGTTCGGCCTGTGCCCGGCCGGGCCCCACGGGATAAGGCCCGGCCACCAGACGCTCGCCGACGAGCTCCCCTCCCGGGTCTGGCTCCAGTAGGGGGCCCCGGTTTCCCTTTTCCGGGCGAGGTAACTGGGTCATTGTGTGGCCGTATCATGGAGTCTTTGAATCACTCTTAGTTTGGCCCCTCCCCCGGGACCAATTTGCCTTGGGAGACCCTACTGGAGGCTAACACTAGTGCCCCCGACAACATAGCTCCCAGGATCACCGGGACACCACGTTAAGGTGACGATTCCTTGGAGAGGTGTCCTACTAATCATTGTCTTATTTCTACCCTCCTTCCCCTGTAGCTCAAGCACTACAACCTGATTCCAGCTTCAGCTAACCTGCCACTTCTGCCCTCCTTGTGCAGAGAACAGACCTTCCCGGATAATCATCTATATTTGTCATCTGCATAATGATTATTTGCATAATTGCATAATTATTTGCAAAGCAGTGAGTATAGTAAGGCAATGGCAGTGGGGTAGCTAAAAGTATGAAAATCAATTATAGTGTCCTGAACTGAGTTTCCTTTTGTTTTCTTCATTCTTTCACTGTTTTGTTCCCATTCAATTCTTCATTGTGATACACGTGCACGCACACACATACATGATCATGATCATTACAAAATTATTGTGAACAAAGGATCTCATTTTACCTGTTACGCAGGTAGCAGTGAAATCAGGACAGCAGTCGTGATTCTGTAAACATGCCTCATCACAGAAACAGCCTCGATAACAACTACTATTGAATCCATCACAGCATAATGGTGGGTCCTCAGAACAGTTCCCTAAAAGCAAAATAAAACAGAAAATTAGGTTACAAGATAGAAGGAAAAATGGATGCTATCTTGACTTCAAGTCTCCATTACAAAAGTTAGAAAGCCCGTAGGAGCAATCCTACAGCTAAAACCTTTTCATTTCTGACACATTCCTCAACAGTACGGTTTGGGCCCTTTTCCAGGTTTGATGGGCACGTGTCTTCCACATCCCTCTCCTCTTCTGGCAACATAGGTGGTCGATATCCCAGGCAGCAGATGAATGGAGATAGACCAGTGGAGGAGACTGGTAGTGAGGTGTGCACATACTCTTATCCACAGGAGATATTCCACCTAGGAGGCCGGTGTCTTCACCAAGCAGCGGAGCATCTTCTCCAATTCCAGGTTGAGATGCTCCGTCTGCCCGTTGGTCTGGGGGTAGGTAGCTGCAGGACAGCTGTGGTTTGGCTCCAATGAGCTGGCAAAAAGCCTTCCAAGACTGACTGGAGAACTGAGGGCCTCGGTCCGTGGTCACCGCCAAGCGAAGGCCGTCCAGATGGAAGACGTGAAAGACTAGGAGTTCAGCAGTCTCTTTGGAGGAAGGGAACTTGGGTAGAGCGATTAAATGTGCTTACTTAGAGAACCAGACTACCACTGTCAGGACAACAGACATTCCTTTAGCGATGGGTAGACCAGTAATGAAGACCAGAGCCATGTGGGACTGAGGGTGACCGGGAACAGACAGTGGTTGGAGGAGCTCTTGGGGCCGCTGGCTGCTGGACTTCCCCCGGGAGAATTCAGGACAGGAGGTGATGAAAGTCAGCTATATCAGGTTTCAGGTTCCAGGAGACCCAGCAAACGGCTGACCCCAGGACAGGCAAGACAGGACGAGTGAGCCCCCTCCAGGACAAGCGGACGGACCGCTTCAGGAACAAACAGGTGGTTGGCCGGAGTGTTGTTCGGAACAGGACAGCCTCTCAGGGCTTTCTCGACGATGTTGAACTGCTTGGCGGCGACTGGGGTACAGGGAGGCAGGATGGTGGCAGGCTCTTCGTCAGCTTGAGGAGGTGAGTACAGCCAGGAGAGAGCATCAGGCTTGACATTCCGGAATCAGGCCGGTAAGTCAGGGTGAAGTGGAATCGGTTGAAGAACAATGACCAACGGGCCTGGCGGGGGTTGAGAGAAGAAGGCACAGGGGTGTTCCTTGTTGTCCAGGGACCACTGGGTGGGACGGCCCAGCTCTGACCCCAGAAGTTAAACCTCGAGGGTGAACTGCCTCTCAGGGTTGGGCATGGTCAGGACAGGGGCGGATAAAAAGCATTTCTTCAGCTCCATGAAGGCAAGGTTGGTGGCAGGTGTCCAGCAGAAGGTGTATTTGCTTGGAAGTCAGGGCTAGCAGGGGAGTGGCGACATTTGAAGCTCCTTACAGTTGCCAATTTGCTACCACATAGGTCTTTTCCGGGTCCATCTCAATCTGCCCCCTGGAAACGACAAAACCGAGGAACTGGATGGAGGACTGGTGAAACTCCCACTTCTCAGCTTTTATGAACAGATGGTTCTCTGGGAGGTGACGAAGCACCTTACGGACATGGGTGACATGTTATTCCAGGGTAGCAGAGAAGATGAGGATGTCGTCCAGGTAAACAAACACAAATCTGGAGATCATGTCCCGAAGGACGTCATTCTTCAGGTTCTGGAAGATAGCTGGAGCGTCTTAATACAAGGTATTCGTAGTGGGGGACGGATCAGGCCAGGAGACAGGGAATCACTGATGTATTTCTCCATGAAAAGGGTCTCCGGGGCCTACACGGAAAAGAGATGACCTCTCGGGGGAATAGTGCCAGGGTGCAGCTTGATGGCGCAGTCATACGAGTAGTGAGGAAACAGGGAGCAGGCTCCGGATTTGCTGAAAACCTGTTCAACGTTGTGGTAGACAGGTGGGACGGAGGACTGGTCAGGAGGGGTTTCGGGAGCCACAAGACAAGCAGACTGGAGAACGGACTGGTGGCAGTTGGGGTTCCCCTGGACCCAGTCTACTTGGGGGTTGAGCTGGAGAAGCCAGAGTCTGCCCAAAACCACAGGAACAAGAGGAGACTGCATCATGGAGAATGCAATCTCCTCCTGGTGGTTGCCGGAGATCTGCAGCCAGACTGGGGAGGTAATAGTGTGAACTGCAGCCAAGGGGGCACCAGTGAGCGCATTGGTGCAGAGGGCTTGGGACAGTGTGGATGTGGGAACTCCCAGCCGACAGACTAGAGTAGGGCAGATCAGGCTGGCGTCGGCTCCAGAGTCAGGACTTGCACTTGGTGTTGAGCCCCCTCCAAGCAGATGTAGGCGATTATGGTGGATCATGTGGTTGAGGGGGATTGATCCAGTGTGGCGCCCATCAGGACCACCTCCTACACTGATGGGCATTGTCTTTTACTGGACAGTTACAGAAACAGTGGGCAGGTCCACCACAGTACAGGCAGAGACTCTTCAGCATCCATATCTACTTCTCTAGTACTGAGAGTTGGGTTCGCCCCACCTGTATGGGCTTAGGTTCAGGAGCATCTTTGGGGAGGGGACGCCTGGCACAGGGAACCGGAGGAGGCTGTAGGTGGTCAGGTTCCTGGGACCTGCTTGGTAGTATGTCGATCCCTCAACCGTTTGTCTACACAAATGGTCAGGTCAATGAGGGTCTGGCAGGTCGCAGGTGTTCAGCTGGTCCTGAAAGCTGATTCTGGAACGCTCTGCATAGGGCAGTGTGCCCCCCATCTGCCTGAGGCCACTCGAAGATGAGTGAGCACTGGGACAGTAAGAAGGCGCAGTCCTTGGGTTCGCCATCGTAGCGCTCCGGAGGTGGAAGACGAGGCTCAGGACGGGAACGGACTGGTTCAGGAAACAGAACTGGTTGAGGCTTGAAGACGTGTGCACTGAACAGAGAACTAGTCGATGTGGCCACCTGGTGGAGTAAGCTGGCCACGTTCTGGCTCTGGAGTGGAGTTCAGTCTCATGAACTCCCAGGCATTGTCCTTGTTGTCTCAACGCCTCCTAAACAATTCTGGCCAGATTGTTCTGTCAGGATTGTAGAACACCAGACCCAGAAGTGAGACCAAGATGTAGCTTTTCCTTCAGTCTTTGTTTAAATAAAGGCAGGTCAGACAGGTGGGATTTGATAACCAGCAAACGGGAATAGCAGGAAATAGGGAGTTCAAGTGTCCAGGCGATGGGATATAACAAGGGTAATCAATAGGGAAGTCATAACAACAGGCAAAGGTTCAACATCAAGCGAGCAAAGCAGACAAAAACAGAATCCAAAAAACAAAGTCAAAAAACAAAAACAGGTCGATACACAGCAGTTCAGAACTAGACAGACAAGATAAGCAGAATGCGGATGTCGAAAACAAAAAGGTCATACCATAGGTAACAACTGGGAAAGGCAATCAGGTGTAGGAAGCAACAAGGAAGTTAAACGCAGGTAAAACTAATAACAGTGAATTTATGAACAGACAGACTGACTACAGAGTGCACAGGGGATAACAAAACATGGAAATGCTGAGTACTTAGACAAAGATGAGACAACGAAAAAACACAAATCCTGATGCTGGCCTGCTCTGTATGAAACAAGACACAACTGTATCAATTGTCTCCATTTTTCACAAGCTATAGAAGTCTGTGTTATTTCATTAAAAGGATAATGATCTTCTGAAGGAAAGCCGACTGAAGATTTCATTTTAAAAATGGCAGAAATTGTTAATAAAGAATGTCCGAAGAAGGGGAAAAAAAACGTCACATTAAAGACGGAAGAAACGGAACAAACTAGTGATGAAATGTCAACCAAGGATCACAAACTGGTCCTGCACCAAATCGCATTCCGGTCCAAAAATTGTCATCTGGATACCTAAGCCCCACCCCTCCTGCCTCCTGCAGTCTATCAATTGCGAGCTGAGAATTGAAAGGTTCTAACTGACTTTGTTTTTGTTTCTTTTTGAGTTTGTGACATGCATATGTTGCTCATTGGGCACCAAATATATGTGTGAAGTTTTCTAACCAAATACCATTTACTACTATGAAAAAATGCAAAATGTAAAAGTTGTATCTCCTTGGAGCCCATTCACTTTGGAATATTTGAAGCTCATTATCTCAAAATTCTCAGAACACAGATAGAACCTTTCCACTCTCAGCTCACAAATTGCCAGAGCTGGTCTGTAAGCTGACTGACCAGAGGAGGCACTGTTGACTGCGATTTGATGGGGAAGCCATGCCCTTCTGGAGTCCCAGCCCCAGTCAGTAGAAGAATTTCTGTATTTATGTGTATTTTTCATTGATGTTTCTCCTTTATTCCATTGCCAGTGCACCCTCTTTATCAAGTTAGCCTGCCACATTACAAAAGTAGCAGCATTTACCTGAAATGTGCACATATTCTGGATATAACAGCTGTGAATTTGTGATTTTAGTTTTATATAGCAACAGAACATGGCCTACCTGAAAATGAGATCTGTGGAAAAAATGTAGTGTTGGTGCCATCGTTGCCAGGTGATACCGTCATGTTTGCAGTTCCATTCTGCTCACCTGTACAAAAAGGAATGAATGTGGTTGTGTAAACACTTTCATGGGGTTTTGGCTTTATTTAAGGCAGTGAGGATAGCAATGCTATTTCAGAATTTATCATTGCAATGGGGCATATAAAAATATGAAAATCAATGATAGTGTTCTGAACTGTGTTTCCTTTTGTTTTCTTCATTGTTTTCTCATTTGTTTCCATTCAATTATTCATTGTGATACACGTGCACCCACACACACACATACATGATCATTAAAAAATATCATCATGAACAAAGAATCTCATTTTACCGGTTACACAGGTAGCAGTGAAATCAGGACAGCAGTCGTGATTCCGTAGACACGCCTCATCACAGTAACAGCCCCGATAACAACTACTATTGAATCCATCACAGCATAATTGTGGGTACTCAGAACAGTTCCCTAAAAGCAAAATAAAACAGAAAATTTGGTTACAAGACAGAAGGTAAAATGAATGCAATCTTGACTTCAAATCTCCATTACAAAAGTTAGAAAGCCCGTAGGAGCAATCATACAGCAAAAACTAAATATGTTGTAACAGGCTGTACACACCTACAGAATATCATTTAACTCAAGTCGACCTGGCCTGCTCTGTATGAGATTAGACACAACTCTATCAATGGTCTTTATTTTTCACGAGTTATGAAGGTCTGTGTTATTTCATTAAAAGCCATTGGAAGCCAAAGGATAATGTTCTTCTGAGAGAAAGTCAACTGCAGATTTCGTTTTAAAAATGGCAGAAATAGTAAATACAAAATGTCAGCAGGAGACACAAAAACTGAAACATTGGAGACAGAAGAAATTCATCACAAACCAGTGGTCAAATGTTCAAAGCATTCAGACCAGACATTTTTATTGTCTGGTCGGGACCACAAACTGGTCCTGCACAAAATCGGACATTCCGGTCCAAAATTGGTCATTTGACAACCCAAGCCCCACCCTTCTCACATCCTGCAGTCTGTAATCGCCAGAGCTGGTCTGGAAGGTGCAGGTGCCTGACTAACCAGAGGAGGCGCTGTTGTGTGATTTAATGGGCCCTTCTGGAGTCCCAGCCCCAGTCGGCAGAATAATTTTTTGTATTTATCTTTATTTTTTAGTGATGATTCCGCTTTGTTTCTTCTATTTACCATTGCCAGTCTATTTTTTTTTTTATCAAGCTAGCCTGCCACATTACAAAAGCAGCAGCATTTACCTGAAATGTGCACATATTCTGCATACAACAGCTGTGAAATTCATATTGCAACAGACCCTGGCCCACCTGAATATGAGATCTGTGGAAATGATGTAGTGTCGTTGCCATGGCTGCCAGGTGATACCGTCGTGTTTATAGCCGTTCCATTCTGCTCCCCTACACACAAAGGAGACAATGTGGGAATTGCAGTAGTCCAGGCGGGACAGAACCATCACTTGGACCAGGAGCTGGGTCGAGTAGGGGGTGAGAAAGGGGCGGATTCTCCGTATGTTGTATAGGAAGAACCTGCATGACCGGGTCACCGCCACAATGTTCTCGGAGAGGGACAGTCTGCTGTCCATCACCACGCCGAGGTTCCTTGCACTGGGTGACGGCATGAGTGTTTTACCCCCGAGGGAAATGGAGAGATCCAGATGGGGAGAGGTTTTAGCAGGGATGAATATAATTTCAGTCTTGCCTGGGTTGAGCTTTAGATGGTGGTTGTCCATCCAGCTCTGGATGTCCCTCAGGCAAGCAGAGATACGGGCTGAAACCTGCGTATCAGACGGCGGGAACGAGACGAAGAGTTGGGTATCGTCCGCGTAGCAGTGGTAGGATAGCCCATGTGCAGTGATCACAGGGCCAAGGGAGCGAGTGTAAAGAGAAAAAAGAAGCGGGCCTAGGACTGAGCCCTGGGGAACTCCTGTGGCGAGGGGCCGAGGTGTTGATACCGAACCAGCCCAGGCAACCTGGAAGGAGCGACCAGAGAGGTAGGACTCAATCTAGTCCAGGGCTGTGCCACAGATGCCCGTTGCTGACAGGGCAGACAGGAGGATGGAGTGATCCACAGTGTCGAAGGCAGCAGAGAGATCTAGAAGAATGAGGACAGAGGAGAGGGAGGCTGCTCGTGCGCCATGGAGTGACTCACTGACGGAGAGGAGCGCAGTCTCTGTCGAGTGGCCCGATCTGAAGCCAGACTGATGGGGGTCTAGCAGGTTGTTGTTAGAAAAGAAAGAAGAAAGTTGAGTAGAAGCGGCTCGTTCTATAGTTTTAGAAAGGAAAGGAAGAAGAGATACCGGGTGGTAGTTCTGGATGATGGAGGGATCCAGAGTAGGCTTTTTTTATGTTTATTTTTTAGTGATGATTCCGCTTTGTTTCTTCTATTTACCATTGCCAGTCTATTCTTTTTATCAAGCTAGCCTGCCACATTACAAAAGCAGCAGCATTTACCTGAAATGTGCATATATTCTGTATATAACAGCTGTGAATTTGCGATTGTAGTTTCATATTGCAACAGACCCTGGCCCACCTGAATATATGATGGGAGATGATGGAAATGATGTAGTGTTGTTGCCATGGCTGCCAGGTGATACCGTCATGTTTATAGCCGTTCCATTCTGCTCACCTGCACACAAAGGAGACAATGTGGCTGTAGAAACACTTTCATGGGGTTTTAACTTTATTTAAAGCAGTGGAGATATTGATTCTAATTCAGCATTTATCATGGCAGTGGGGCAGGTAAAAGTATGAAAAAAGTTTCCTTTTGTTTTCTTCATTCTTTCATTGTTTTGTTCCCATTCAATTCTTCATTGTGATACATGTGCACACACACACATACATGATCATGGTCATCACAAAACTATTGTGAACAAAGGATCTCATTTTACCTGTTACGCAGGTAGCAGTGAAATCAGGGCAGCAGTCGTGATTCTGTAGACATGCCTCATCACAGAAACAGCCTCGATAACAACTACTATTGAATCCATCACAGCATAATGATGGGTACTCGGAACAGTTCCCTAAAAGCAAAATAAAACAGAAAATTAGGTTACAAGATAGATGGTAAAATGGATGCTATCTTGACTTCAAGTCTCCATTACAAAATTAGAAAGCCCGTAGGAGCAATCCCACAGCTAAAACAAAATATGTTGTACCAGACTGTACACACCTATAGAAAGACACTTAACTCAAGTCAACCTGGCCTGTTGTATGAGATTAGACACAACTCTATCAATGGTCTTTACTTTTCATGAGCTATAGAGGTCTTTGTCATTTCAATGAAAGCCATTGGAAGCCAAAGGATAATGTTCTTCTGAGGGAAAGTCTACAGCAGATTTGGTTTTAAAAATGGCAGAAATAGTAAATCCAAAATGTCAGAAGGAGACACAAAAACTGAAACATTGGAGACAGAACAAATTCATCACAAACCAGTGGTCAAATGTTCAAAGCATTCAGACCAGGCATTTTTATTGTCTGGTCGGGACCACAAACTGGTCCTGCACAAAATCGGACATTCCGGTCCAAAATTGGTCATTTGACAACCCAAGCCCCACCCTTCTCACATCCTGCAGTCTGTAATCGCCAGAGCTGGCCTGGGATGTGCAATAGCCTGACTAACCAGAGGAGGCGCTGTTGTGTGATTTAATAGGCAAACCATGCCCTTCTGGAGTCCCAGCCCGAGTCGGCAGAAGCATTTTTTGTACTTATGTTTATTTTTTAGTGATGATTCTGCATTGTTTCTTCTATTTACCATTGCCAGTCCATTCTTTTTTATCAAGCTAGCCTGCCACATTACAAAAGCAGCAGCATTTACCTGAAATGTGCACATATTCTGCATACAACAGCTGTGAAATTGTGATTTTAGTTTCATATTGCAACAGACCCTGGCCCACCTGAATATGAGATCTGTGGAAATGATGTAGTGTCGTTGCCATGGCTGCCAGGTGATACCGTCGTGTTTATAGCCGTTCCATTCTGCTCCCCTACACACAAAGGAGACAATGTGGTTATACAAACAATTTCATGGGGTTTTAGCTTTATTTAAAGCTGTGGAGATACTGATTCTATTTCAGCATTCATCATGGCAGTGGGGCAACTAAAAGTATGAAAATCAATTTCAGTGTCCTGAATTGAGTTTCCTTTTGTTTTCTTCATTCTTTCATTGTTTTGTTCCCATTCAATTCTTCATTATGATACACGTGCACACACACATACATGATCATGGTCATTACAGAATTGTTGTGAACAAAGGATCTCATTTTACCTGTTACGCAGGTAGCAGTGAAATCAGGGCAGCAGTCGTGATTCCGTAGACACGCCACATCACAGAAACAGCCTCGATAACAACTACTATTGAATCCATCACAGCATAATGGTGGGTACTCAGAACAGTTCCCTAAAAGCAAAATAAAACAGAAAATTAGGTTACAAGATAGATGGTAAAATGGATGCTATCTTGACTTCAAGTCTCCATTACAAAAGTTAGAAAGCCCGTAGGAGCAATCCTACAGCTAAAACAAAATATGTTGTACCAGACTGTACACACCTATAGAAAGACACTTAACTCAAGTCAACCTGGCCTGCTCTGTATGAGATTAGACACAACTCTATCAATGGTCTTTATAGTTCACGAGTTATAGAGGTCTGTGTCATTTCAATATAAGCCATTGGAAGCCAAAGGATAATGTTCTTCTGAGGGAAAGTCTACAGCAGATTTAATTTTAAAAATGGCAGAAATAGTAAATCCAAAATGTCAGAAGGCAACAAAAAAACTGAAACATTGGAGACAGAAGAAATTCATCACAAACCAGTGGTCAAATGTTCAAAGCATTCAGACCAGACATTTTTATTGTCTGGTCGGGACCACAAACTGGTCCTGCACAAAATCAGACATTCCGGTCCAAAATTGGGCATTTGACAAATCAAGTCCCACCCTTCTCACATCCTGCAGTCTGTAATTGCCACAGCTTGTCTGGAAGGTGCAGGTTCCTGACTAACCAGAGGAGGCGCTGTTGTGTGATTTAATGGGCAAACCATGCCCTTCTGGAGTCCCAGCCCCAGTCGGCAGAAGCATTTTTTGTGTTTATTACATTCCATTACATTATTGGCATTTGGCAGACGCTCTTATCCAGAGCGACGTACAACAAAGTGCATACCCTTAACCAGGGATAAGTTCGCTGAAAGACCCTAGAGGGAAGTACAATTTCAACTGCTACCTGTACAACAAAGATAAGGACGAGGGCCCTTTTTTTTTTTCTTTTTTTTTGAGAACAAAGAAACAAACAAACAGAGCAAAAGTGACCAAAGTTAACTATCCAAACACTGCTTACCTAGCCAACTAAAAATACCGATACACAAAGCAAGTCACAGAGACAACAATTAAGGTTCACAGGGAGGTAGGGAGGGATGGGGAGAGGTGCTGCTTGAAGAGGTGTGTCTTCAGCTTGCGCTTGAAGGTGGGGAGAGATTCTACAGTTCTGACCTCAACGGGGAGTTCGTTCCACCACCGTGGAGCCAGAACAGACAGTAGTCGTGAGCGTGATGTGGAGGTTCGGAGAGGGGGAGGTGCCAAGCAGCCTGTGGAGGCTGAATGAAGAGGTCTGGCAGGGGTGTAGGGTCTGATGATTTTTTGTAGATAAGCTGGGGAAGACCCTTTAACTGCTTGGAAGGCTAGCACCAATGTTTTGAATTTGATGCGAGCCATGACAGGCAGCCAGTGGAGGGAAGTAAGCAGGGGGGTGACGTGTGAGTATTTGGGAAGGTTGAAGACCAGACGAGCTGCTGCATTCTGCATGAGTTGGAGGGGTCTGATGGCAGACACTGGGAGGCCAGCCAAGAGGGAATTGCAGTAGTCCAGGCGGGACAGAACCATCGCTTGGACCAGGAGCTGGGTCGAGTAGGGGGTGAGAAAGGGGCGGATTCTCCGTATGTTGTATAGGAAGAACCTGCATGACCGGGTCACCGCCACAATGTTCTCGGAGAGGGACAGTCTGCTGTCCATCACCACGCCGAGGTTCCTTGCACTGGGTGACGGCGTGAGTGTGGTATCCCCAAGGGAAATGGAGAGATCCAGATGGGGAGAGGTTTTAGCAGGGATGAATAGAATTTCAGTCTTGCCTGGGTTGAGCTTTAGATGGTGGTTGTCCATCCAGCTCTGGATGTCCCTCAGGCAAGCAGAGATACGGGCTGTAACCTGCGTATCAGACGGCGGGAACGAGACGAAGAGTTGGGTATCGTCCGCGTAGCAGTGGTAGGATAGCCCATGTGCAGTGATCACAGGGCCAAGGGAACGAGTGTAAAGAGAAAAAAGAAGCGGGCCTAGGACTGAGCCCTGGGGAACTCCTGTGGCGAGGGGCCGAGGTGTTGATACCGAACCAGCCCAGGCAACCTGGAAGGAGCGACCAGAGAGGAAGGACTCAATCCAGTCCAGGGCTGTGCCACAGATGCCCGTTGCTGACAGGGCAGACAGGAGGATGGAGTGATCCACAGTGTTGAAGGCAGCAGAGAGATCTAGAAGAATGAGGACAGAGGAGAGGGAGGCTGCTCGTGCGGCATGGAGTGACTCACTGACGGAGAGGAGCGCAGTCTCTGTCGAGTGGCCCGATCTGAAGCCAGACTGATGGGGGTCTAGCAGGTTGTTGTTAGAAAAGAAAGAAGAAAGTTGAGTAGAAGCGGCTCGTTCTATAGTTTTAGAAAGGAAAGGAAGAAGAGATACCGGGCGGTAGTTCTGGATGATGGAGGGATCCAGAGTAGGCCTTTTTTATGTTTATTTTTTGGTGATGATTCCGCTTTGTTTCTTCTATTTACCATTGCCAGTCTATTCTTTTTATCAAGCTAGCCTGCCACATTACAAAAGCAGCAGCATTTACCTGAAATGTGCATATATTCTGTATATAACAGCTGTGAATTTGCGATTGTAGTTTCATATTGCAACAGACCCTGGCCCACCTGAATATATGATGGGAGATGATGGAAATGATGTAGTGTTGTTGCCATGGCTGCCAGGTGATACCGTCATGTTTATAGCCGTTCCATTCTGCTCACCTGCACACAAAGGAGACAATGTGGCTGTAGAAACACTTTCATGGGGTTTTAACTTTATTTAAAGCAGTGGAGATATTGATTCTAATTCAGCATTTATCATGGCAGTGGGGCAGGTAAAAGTATGAAAAAAGTTTCCTTTTGTTTTCTTCATTCTTTCATTGTTTTGTTCCCATTCAATTCTTCATTGTGGTACATGTGCACACACACACATACATGATCATGGTCATCACAAAATTATTGTGAACAAAGGATCTCATTTTACCTGTTACGCAGGTAGCAGTGAAATCAGGGCAGCAGTCGTGATTCTGTAGACATGCCTCATCACAGAAACAGCCTCGATAACAACTACTATTGAATCCATCACAGCATAATGGTGGGTACTCAGAACAGTTCCCTAAAAGCAAAATAAAACAGAAAATTAGGTTCCAAGATAGACGGTAAAATGGATGCTATCTTGACTTCAAGTCTCCATTATAAAAGTTAGAAAGCCCGTAGGAGCAATCCTACAGCTAAAACAAAATATGTTGTACCACACTGTACACACCGATAGAAAGACACTTAACTCAAGTCGACCTGGCCTGCTCTGTATGAGATTGGACACAACTCTATCAATGGTCTTTATTTTTCATGAGCTATAGAGGTCTGTGTCATTTCAATATAAGCCATTGGAAGCCAAATGATAATGTTCTTCTGAGGGAAAGTCTACAGCAGATTTCATTTTAAAAATGGCAGAAATAGTAAATAAAAAATGTCAGAAGGAGACACAAAAACTGAAACATTGGAGACAGAACAAATTCATCACAAACCAGTGGTCAAATGTTCAAAGCATTCAGACCAGACATTTTTATTGTCTGGTCGGGACCACAAACTGGTCCTGCACAAAATCGGACATTCCAGTCCAAAATTGGGCATTTGACAACCCAAGCCCCACCCTTCTCAAATCTTGCAGTCTGTAATCGCCAGAGCTGGTCTGGAAGGTGCAGGTGCCTGACTAACCAGAGGAGGCGCTGTTGTGTGATTTAATGGGCAAACCATGCCCTTCTGGAGTCCGAGCCCAAGTTGGCAGAAGCATTTTTTGTACTAATGTTTATTTTTTAGTGATGATTCCGCTTTGTTTCTTCTATTTACCATTGCCAGTATATTATTCTTATCAAGCTAGCCTGCCACATTACAAAAGCAGCAGCATTTACCTGAAATGTGCACATATTCTGTATACAACAGCTGTGTAATTGTGATTAGTTTCATATTGCAACACACCCTGGCCCACCTGAATAAATGATCGGAGATGATGGAAATGATGGAGTGTTGTTGCCATGGCTGCCAGGTGATACCGTCGTGTTTATAGCTGTTCCATTCTGCTCACCTGCACACAAAGGAGACAATGTGGCTGTAGAAACACTTTCATGGGGTTTTAACTTTATTTAAAGCAGTGGAGATATTGATTCTCATTCAGCATTTATCATGGCAGTGGGGCAGGTAAAAGTATGAAAAAAGTTTCCTTTTGTTTTCTTCATTCTTTCATTGTTTTGTTCCCATTCAATTCTTCATTGTGGTACATGTGCACACACACACATACATGATCATGGTCATCACAAAATTATTGTGAACAAAGGATCTCATTTTACCTGTTACGCAGGTAGCAGTGAAATCAGGGCAGCAGTCGTGATTCTGTAGACATGCCTCATCACAGAAACAGCCTCGATAACAACTACTATTGAATCCATCACAGCATAATGGTGGGTACTCGGAACAGTTCCCTAAAAGCAAAATAAAACAGAAAATTAGGTTACAAGATAGATGGTAAAATGGATGCTATCTTGACTTCAAGTCTCCATTACAAAATTAGAAAGCCCGTAGGAGCAATCCCACAGCTAAAACAAAATATGTTGTACCAGACTGTACACACCTATAGAAAGACACTTAACTCAAGTCAACCTGGCCTGTTGTATGAGATTAGACACAACTCTATCAATGGTCTTTATTTTTCATGAGCTATAGAGGTCTTTGTCATTTCAATGAAAGCCATTGGAAGCCAAAGGATAATGTTCTTCTGAGGGAAAGTCTACAGCAGATTTGGTTTTAAAAATGGCAGAAATAGTAAATCCAAAATGTCAGAAGGAGACACAAAAACTGAAACATTGGAGACAGAACAAATTCATCACAAACCAGTGGTCAAATGTTCAAAGCATTCAGACCAGGCATTTTTATTGTCTGGTCGGGACCACAAACTGGTCCTGCACAAAATCGGACATTCCGGTCCAAAATTGGTCATTTGACAACCCAAGCCCCACCCTTCTCACATCCTGCAGTCTGTAATCGCCAGAGCTGGTCTGGAAGGTGCAGGTGCCTGACTAACCAGAGGAGGCCCTGTTGTGTGATTTAATGGGCAAACCATGCCCTTCTGAACTCCCAGCCCCAGTTGGCAGAAGCATTTTTTGTACTTATGTTTATTTTTTAGTGATGATTCCGCTTTGTTTCTTCTATTTACCATTGCCAGTCCATTCTTTTTATCAAGCTAGCCTGCCACATTACAAAAGCAGCAGCATTTACCTGAAATGTGCACATATTCTGCATACAACAGCTGTGAAATTGTGATTTTAGTTTCATATTGCAACAGACCCTGGCCCACCTGAATATGAGATCTGTGGAAATGATGTAGTGTCGTTGCCATGGCTGCCAGGTGATACCGTTGTGTTTATAGCCGTTCCATTCTGCTCCCCTACACAAAAAGGAGACAATGTGGTTATACAAACAATTTCATGGGGTTTTAGCTTTATTTAAAGCTGTGGAGATACTGATTCTATTTCAGCATTTATCATGGCAGTGGGGCAACTTAAAGTATGAAAATCAATTTCAGTGTCCTGAATTGAGTTTCCTTTTGTTTTCTTCATTCTTTCATTGTTTTGTTCCCATTCAATTCTTCATTATGATACACGTGCACACACACATACATGATCATGATCATTACAGAATTGTTGTGAACAAAGAATCTCATTTCACCTGTTACGCAGGTAGCAGTGAAATCAGGGCAGCAGTCGTGATTCCGTAGACACGCCACATCACAGAAACAGCCTCGATAACAACTACTATTGAATCCATCACAGCATAATGGTGGGTACTCAGAACAGTTCCCTAAAAGCAAAATAAAACAGAAAATTAGGTTACAAGATAGATGGTAAAATGGATGCTATCTTGACTTCAAGTCTCCATTACAAAAGTTAGAAAGCCCGTAGGAGCAATCCTACAGCTAAAACAAAATATGTTGTACCAGACTGTACACACCTATAGAAAGACACTTAACTCAAGTCAACCTGGCCTGCTCTGTATGAGATTAGACACAACTCTATCAATGGTCTTTATAGTTCACGAGTTATAGAGGTCTGTGTCATTTCAATATAAGCCATTGGAAGCCAAAGGATAATGTTCTTCTGAGGGAAAGTCTACAGCAGATTTAATTTTAAAAATGGCAGAAATAGTAAATCCAAAATGTCAGAAGGCAACAAAAAAACTGAAACATTGGAGACAGAAGAAATTCATCACAAACCAGTGGTCAAATGTTCAAAGCATTCAGACCAGACATTTTTATTGTCTGGTCGGGACCACAAACTGGTCCTGCACAAAATCAGACATTCCGGTCCAAAATTGGGCATTTGACAAATCAAGTCCCACCCTTCTCACATCCTGCAGTCTGTAATTGCCACAGCTTGTCTGGAAGGTGCAGGTTCCTGACTAACCAGAGGAGGCGCTGTTGTGTGATTTAATGGGCAAACCATGCCCTTCTGGAGTCCCAGCCCCAGTCGGCAGAAGCATTTTTTGTATTTATTACATTCCATTACATTATTGGCATTTGGCAGACGCTCTTATCCAGAGCGACGTACAACAAAGTGCATACCCTTAACCAGGGATAAGTTCGCTGAAAGACCCTAGAGGGAAGTACAATTTCAACTGCTACCTGTACAACAAAGATAAGGACGAGGGCCCTTTTTTTTTTTTTTTTTTTTTGAGAACAAAGAAACAAACAAACAGAGCAAAAGTGACCAAAGTTAACTATCCAAACACTGCTTACCTAGCCAACTAAAAATACCGATACACAAAGCAAGTCACAGAGACAACAATTAAGGTTCACAGGGAGGTAGGGAGGGATGGGGAGAGGTGCTGCTTGAAGAGGTGTGTCTTCAGCTTGCGCTTGAAGGTGGGGAGAGATTCTACAGTTCTGACCTCAACGGGGAGTTCGTTCCACCACCGTGGAGCCAGAACAGACAGTAGTCGTGAGCGTGATGTGGAGGTTCGGAGAGGGGGAGGTGCCAAGCAGCCTGTGGAGGCTGAATGAAGAGGTCTGGCAGGGGTGTAGGGTCTGATGATTTTTTGTAGATAAGCTGGGGAAGACCCTTTAACTGCTTGGAAGGCTAGCACCAATGTTTTGAATTTGATGCGAGCCATGACAGGCAGCCAGTGGAGGGAAGTAAGCAGGGGGGTGACGTGTGAGTATTTGGGAAGGTTGAAGACCAGACGAGCTGCTGCATTCTGCATGAGTTGGAGGGGTCTGATGGCAGACACTGGGAGGCCAGCCAAGAGGGAATTGCAGTGGTCCAGGCGGGACAGAACCATCGCTTGGACCAGGAGCTGGGTCGAGTAGGGGGTGAGAAAGGGGCGGATTCTCCGTATGTTGTATAGGAAGAACCTGCATGACCGGGTCACCGCCACAATGTTCTCGGAGAGGGACAGTCTGCTGTCCATCACCACGCCGAGGTTCCTTGCACTGGGTGACGGCGTGAGTGTGGTATCCCCAAGGGAAATGGAGAGATCCAGATGGGGAGAGGTTTTAGCAGGGATGAATAGAATTTCAGTCTTGCCTGGGTTGAGCTTTAGATGGTGGTTGTCCATCCAGCTCTGGATGTCCCTCAGGCAAGCAGAGATACGGGCTGAAACCTGCGTATCAGACGGCGGGAACGAGACGAAGAGTTGGGTATCGTCCGCGTAGCAGTGGTAGGATAGCCCATGTGCAGTGATCACAGGGCCAAGGGAACGAGTGTAAAGAGAAAAAAGAAGCGGGCCTAGGACTGAGCCCTGGGGAACTCCTGTGGCGAGGGGCCGAGGTGTTGATACCGAACCAGCCCAGGCAACCTGGAAGGAGCGACCAGAGAGGAAGGACTCAATCCAGTCCAGGGCTGTGCCACAGATGCCCGTTGCTGACAGGGCAGACAGGAGGATGGAGTGATCCACAGTGTTGAAGGCAGCAGAGAGATCTAGAAGAATGAGGACAGAGGAGAGGGAGGCTGCTTGTGCGGCATGGAGTGACTCACTGACGGAGAGGAGCGCAGTCTCTGTCGAGTGGCCCGATCTGAAGCCAGACTGATGGGGGTCTAGCAGGTTGTTGTTAGAAAAGAAAGAAGAAAGTTGAGTAGAAGCGGCTCGTTCTATAGTTTTAGAAAGGAAAGGAAGAAGAGATACCGGGCGGTAGTTCTGGATGATGGAGGGATCCAGAGTAGGCCTTTTTTATGTTTATTTTTTAGTGATGATTCCGCTTTGTTTCTTCTATTTACCATTGCCAGTCTATTCTTTTTATCAAGCTAGCCTGCCACATTACAAAAGCAGCAGCATTTACCTGAAATGTGCATATATTCTGTATATAACAGCTGTGAATTTGCGATTTTAGTTTCATATTGCAACAGACCCTGGCCCACCTGAATATATGATGGGAGATGATGGAAATGATGTAGTGTTGTTGCCATGGCTGCCAGGTGATACCGTCATGTTTATAGCCGTTCCATTCTGCTCACCTGCACACAAAGGAGACAATGTGGCTGTAGAAACACTTTCATGGGGTTTTAACTTTATTTAAAGCAGTGGAGATATTGATTCTAATTCAGCATTTATCATGGCAGTGGGGCAGGTAAAAGTATGAAAAAAGTTTCCTTTTGTTTTCTTCATTCTTTCATTGTTTTGTTCCCATTCAATTCTTCATTGTGGTACATGTGCACACACACACATACATGATCATGGTCATCACAAAATTATTGTGAACAAAGGATCTCATTTTACCTGTAACGCAGGTAGCAGTGAAATCAGGGCAGCAGTCGTGATTCTGTAGACATGCCTCATCACAGAAACAGCCTCGATAACAACTACTATTGAATCCATCACAGCATAATGGTGGGTACTCGGAACAGTTCCCTAAAAGCAAAATAAAACAGAAAATGAGGTTACAAGATAGATGGTAAAATGGATGCTATCTTGACTTCAAGTCTCCATTACAAAATTAGAAAGCCCGTAGGAGCAATCCCACAGCTAAAACAAAATATGTTGTACCAGACTGTACACACCTATAGAAAGACACTTAACTCAAGTCAACCTGGCCTGTTGTATGAGATTAGACACAACTCTATCAATGGTCTTTATTTTTCATGAGCTATAGAGGTCTTTGTCATTTCAATGAAAGCCATTGGAAGCCAAAGGATAATGTTCTTCTGAGGGAAAGTCTACAGCAGATTTGGTTTTAAAAATGGCAGAAATAGTAAATCCAAAATGTCAGAAGGAGACACAAAAACTGAAACATTGGAGACAGAACAAATTCATCACAAACCAGTGGTCAAATGTTCAAAGCATTCAGACCAGGCATTTTTATTGTCTGGTCGGGACCACAAACTGGTCCTGCACAAAATCGGACATTCCGGTCCAAAATTGGTCATTTGACAACCCAAGCCCCACCCTTCTCACATCCTGCAGTCTGTAATCGCCAGAGCTGGTCTGGAAGGTGCAGGTGCCTGACTAACCAGAGGAGGCCCTGTTGTGTGATTTAATGGGCAAACCATGCCCTTCTGAACTCCCAGCCCCAGTTGGCAGAAGCATTTTTTGTACTTATGTTTATTTTTTAGTGATGATTCCGCTTTGTTTCTTCTATTTACCATTGCCAGTCCATTCTTTTTATCAAGCTAGCCTGCCACATTACAAAAGCAGCAGCATTTACCTGAAATGTGCACATATTCTGCATACAACAGCTGTGAAATTGTGATTTTAGTTTCATATTGCAACAGACCCTGGCCCACCTGAATATGAGATCTGTGGAAATGATGTAGTGTCGTTGCCATGGCTGCCAGGTGATACCGTTGTGTTTATAGCCGTTCCATTCTGCTCCCCTACACAAAAAGGAGACAATGTGGTTATACAAACAATTTCATGGGGTTTTAGCTTTATTTAAAGCTGTGGAGATACTGATTCTATTTCAGCATTTATCATGGCAGTGGGGCAACTTAAAGTATGAAAATCAATTTCAGTGTCCTGAATTGAGTTTCCTTTTGTTTTCTTCATTCTTTCATTGTTTTGTTCCCATTCAATTCTTCATTATGATACACGTGCACACACACATACATGATCATGATCATTACAGAATTGTTGTGAACAAAGAATCTCATTTCACCTGTTACGCAGGTAGCAGTGAAATCAGGGCAGCAGTCGTGATTCCGTAGACACGCCACATCACAGAAACAGCCTCGATAACAACTACTATTGAATCCATCACAGCATAATGGTGGGTACTCAGAACAGTTCCCTAAAAGCAAAATAAAACAGAAAATTAGGTTACAAGATAGATGGTAAAATGGATGCTATCTTGACTTCAAGTCTCCATTACAAAAGTTAGAAAGCCCGTAGGAGCAATCCTACAGCTAAAACAAAATATGTTGTACCAGACTGTACACACCTATAGAAAGACACTTAACTCAAGTCAACCTGGCCTGCTCTGTATGAGATTAGACACAACTCTATCAATGGTCTTTATAGTTCACGAGTTATAGAGGTCTGTGTCATTTCAATATAAGCCATTGGAAGCCAAAGGATAATGTTCTTCTGAGGGAAAGTCTACAGCAGATTTAATTTTAAAAATGGCAGAAATAGTAAATCCAAAATGTCAGAAGGCAACAAAAAAACTGAAACATTGGAGACAGAAGAAATTCATCACAAACCAGTGGTCAAATGTTCAAAGCATTCAGACCAGACATTTTTATTGTCTGGTCGGGACCACAAACTGGTCCTGCACAAAATCAGACATTCCGGTCCAAAATTGGGCATTTGACAAATCAAGTCCCACCCTTCTCACATCCTGCAGTCTGTAATTGCCACAGCTTGTCTGGAAGGTGCAGGTTCCTGACTAACCAGAGGAGGCGCTGTTGTGTGATTTAATGGGCAAACCATGCCCTTCTGGAGTCCCAGCCCCAGTCGGCAGAAGCATTTTTTGTATTTATTACATTCCATTACATTATTGGCATTTGGCAGACGCTCTTATCCAGAGCGACGTACAACAAAGTGCATACCCTTAACCAGGGATAAGTTCGCTGAAAGACCCTAGAGGGAAGTACAATTTCAACTGCTACCTGTACAACAAAGATAAGGACGAGGGCCCTTTTTTTTTTTTTTTTTTTTTGAGAACAAAGAAACAAACAAACAGAGCAAAAGTGACCAAAGTTAACTATCCAAACACTGCTTACCTAGCCAACTAAAAATACCGATACACAAAGCAAGTCACAGAGACAACAATTAAGGTTCACAGGGAGGTAGGGAGGGATGGGGAGAGGTGCTGCTTGAAGAGGTGTGTCTTCAGCTTGCGCTTGAAGGTGGGGAGAGATTCTACAGTTCTGACCTCAACGGGGAGTTCGTTCCACCACCGTGGAGCCAGAACAGACAGTAGTCGTGAGCGTGATGTGGAGGTTCGGAGAGGGGGAGGTGCCAAGCAGCCTGTGGAGGCTGAATGAAGAGGTCTGGCAGGGGTGTAGGGTCTGATGATTTTTTGTAGATAAGCTGGGGAAGACCCTTTAACTGCTTGGAAGGCTAGCACCAATGTTTTGAATTTGATGCGAGCCATGACAGGCAGCCAGTGGAGGGAAGTAAGCAGGGGGGTGACGTGTGAGTATTTGGGAAGGTTGAAGACCAGACGAGCTGCTGCATTCTGCATGAGTTGGAGGGGTCTGATGGCAGACACTGGGAGGCCAGCCAAGAGGGAATTGCAGTGGTCCAGGCGGGACAGAACCATCGCTTGGACCAGGAGCTGGGTCGAGTAGGGGGTGAGAAAGGGGCGGATTCTCCGTATGTTGTATAGGAAGAACCTGCATGACCGGGTCACCGCCACAATGTTCTCGGAGAGGGACAGTCTGCTGTCCATCACCACGCCGAGGTTCCTTGCACTGGGTGACGGCGTGAGTGTGGTATCCCCAAGGGAAATGGAGAGATCCAGATGGGGAGAGGTTTTAGCAGGGATGAATAGAATTTCAGTCTTGCCTGGGTTGAGCTTTAGATGGTGGTTGTCCATCCAGCTCTGGATGTCCCTCAGGCAAGCAGAGATACGGGCTGAAACCTGCGTATCAGACGGCGGGAACGAGACGAAGAGTTGGGTATCGTCCGCGTAGCAGTGGTAGGATAGCCCATGTGCAGTGATCACAGGGCCAAGGGAACGAGTGTAAAGAGAAAAAAGAAGCGGGCCTAGGACTGAGCCCTGGGGAACTCCTGTGGCGAGGGGCCGAGGTGTTGATACCGAACCAGCCCAGGCAACCTGGAAGGAGCGACCAGAGAGGAAGGACTCAATCCAGTCCAGGGCTGTGCCACAGATGCCCGTTGCTGACAGGGCAGACAGGAGGATGGAGTGATCCACAGTGTTGAAGGCAGCAGAGAGATCTAGAAGAATGAGGACAGAGGAGAGGGAGGCTGCTTGTGCGGCATGGAGTGACTCACTGACGGAGAGGAGCGCAGTCTCTGTCGAGTGGCCCGATCTGAAGCCAGACTGATGGGGGTCTAGCAGGTTGTTGTTAGAAAAGAAAGAAGAAAGTTGAGTAGAAGCGGCTCGTTCTATAGTTTTAGAAAGGAAAGGAAGAAGAGATACCGGGCGGTAGTTCTGGATGATGGAGGGATCCAGAGTAGGCCTTTTTTATGTTTATTTTTTAGTGATGATTCCGCTTTGTTTCTTCTATTTACCATTGCCAGTCTATTCTTTTTATCAAGCTAGCCTGCCACATTACAAAAGCAGCAGCATTTACCTGAAATGTGCATATATTCTGTATATAACAGCTGTGAATTTGCGATTTTAGTTTCATATTGCAACAGACCCTGGCCCACCTGAATATATGATGGGAGATGATGGAAATGATGTAGTGTTGTTGCCATGGCTGCCAGGTGATACCGTCATGTTTATAGCCGTTCCATTCTGCTCACCTGCACACAAAGGAGACAATGTGGCTGTAGAAACACTTTCATGGGGTTTTAACTTTATTTAAAGCAGTGGAGATATTGATTCTAATTCAGCATTTATCATGGCAGTGGGGCAGGTAAAAGTATGAAAAAAGTTTCCTTTTGTTTTCTTCATTCTTTCATTGTTTTGTTCCCATTCAATTCTTCATTGTGGTACATGTGCACACACACACATACATGATCATGGTCATCACAAAATTATTGTGAACAAAGGATCTCATTTTACCTGTTACGCAGGTAGCAGTGAAATCAGGGCAGCAGTCGTGATTCTGTAGACATGCCTCATCACAGAAACAGCCTCGATAACAACTACTATTGAATCCATCACAGCATAATGGTGGGTACTCAGAACAGTTCCCTAAAAGCAAAATAAAACAGAAAATTAGGTTCCAAGATAGACGGTAAAATGGATGCTATCTTGACTTCAAGTCTCCATTATAAAAGTTAGAAAGCCCGTAGGAGCAATCCTACAGCTAAAACAAAATATGTTGTACCAGACTGTACACACCGATAGAAAGACACTTAACTCAAGTCAACCTGGCCTGCTCTGTATGAGATTGGACACAACTCTATCAATGGTCTTTATTTTTCATGAGCTATAGAGGTCTGTGTCATTTCAATATAAGCCATTGGAAGCCAAATGATAATGTTCTTCTGAGGGAAAGTCTACAGCAGATTTCATTTTTAAAATGGCAGAAATAGTAAATAAAAAATGTCAGAAGGAGACACAAAAACTGAAACATTGGAGACAGAAGAAATTCATCACAAACCAGTGGTCAAATGTTCAAAGCATTCAGACCAGACATTTTTATTGTCTGGTCGGGACCACAAACTGGTCCTGCACAAAATCGGACATTCCGGTCCAAAATTGGGCATTTGACAACCCAAGCCCCACCCTTCTCAAATCTTGCAGTCTGTAATCGCCAGAGCTGGTCTGGAAGGTGCAGGTGCCTGACTAACCAGAGGAGGCGCTGTTGTGTGATTTAATGGGCAAACCATGCCCTTCTGGAGTCCGAGCCCAAGTTGGCAGAAGCATTTTTTGTACTAATGTTTATTTTTTAGTGATGATTCCGCTTTGTTTCTTCTATTTACCATTGCCAGTCTATTATTCTTATCAAGCTAGCCTGCCACATTACAAAAGCTGCAGCATTTACCTGAAATGTGCACATATTCTGTATACAACAGCTGTGTAATTTTGATTAGTTTCATATTGCAACACACCCTGGCCCACCTGAATAAATGATCGGAGATGATGGAAATGATGGAGTGTTGTTGCCATGGCTGCCAGGTGATACCGTCGTGTTTATAGCTGTTCCATTCTGCTCCCCTACACACAAAGGAGACAATGTGGTTGTACGAACACTTTCATGGGGTTTTAACTTTATTTAAAGCTGTGGAGATACTGATTCTATTTCAGCATTTATCATGGCAGTGGGGCAACTAAAAGTATGAAAATCAATTTCAGTGTCCTGAATTGAGTTTCCTTTTGTTTTCTTCATTCTTTCACTGTTTTGTTCCCATTCAATTCTTCATTGTGATACACGTGCACGCACACACACATACATGATCATGATCATTACAGAATTGTTGTGAACAAAGAATCTCATTTTACCTGTAACGCAGGTAGCAGTGAAATCAGAACAGCAGTCATGATTCTGGAGACATGCCTCATCACAGAAACAGCCTCGATAACAACTACTATTGAATCCATCACAGCATAATGGTGGGTACTCGGAACAGTTCCCTAAAAGCAAAATAAAACAGAAAATTAGGTTCCAAGATAGACGGTAAAATGGATGCTATCTTGACTTCAAGTCTCCATTACAAAAGTTAGAAAGCCCGTAGGGGCAATCCTACAGCTAAAACAAAATATGTTGTACCAGACTGTACACACCGATAGAAAGACATTTTACTCAAGTCAACCTGGCCTGCTGTATGCGATTGGACACAACTCTATCAATGGTCTTTATTTTTCATGAGCTATAGAGGTCTGTGTTATTTCAATATAAGCCATTGGAAGCCAAAGGATAATGTTCTTCTGAGGGAAAGTCTACAGCAGATTTAATTTTTAAAATGGCAGAAATAGTAAATAAAAAATGTCAGAAGGCAACAAAAAAACGGAAACATTGGAGACAGAAGAATTTCATCACAAACCAGTGGTCAAATGTTCAAAGCATTCAGACCGGACATGTTTATTGTCTGGTCAGGACCACAAACTGGTCCTGCACAAAATTGGACATTCTGGTCCAAAATTGGGCATTTGACAACCCAAGCCCCACCCTTCTCACATCCTGCAGTCTGTAATCGCCAGAGCTGGTCTGGAAGGTGCAGGTGCCTGACTAACCAGAGGAGGCGCTGTTGTGTGATTTAATGGGCAAAACATGCCCTTCTGGAGTCCCAGCCCGAGTCGGCAGATGCATTTTTTGTACTTATGATTATTTTTTAGTGATGATTCCGCTTTGTTTCTTCTATTTACCATTGCCAGTCTTTTTTTTTATCAAGCGAGCCTGCCACATTACAAAAGCAGCAGCATTTACCTGAAATGTGCACATATTCTATATATAACAGCTGTGAATTTGTGATTTTAGTTTCATATTGCAACACACCCTGGCCCACCTGAATATTTGATGGGAGATGATGGAAATGATGTAGTGTTGTTGCCATGGCTGCCAGGTGATACCGTCGTGTTTATAGCTGTTCCATTCTGCTCCCCTACACACAAAGGAGACAATGTGGCTGTACAAACACTTTCATGGGGTCTTAACTTTATTTAACCTCCTAAGACCCGCACTCTTTTTTGGTATGCATTTTTAATTTCTCTTTGCTATTTGGGCTTATTGGGACCTGATAAGTATAAAAACTAAGCATCATCTTTTGACGTGATGTAGTTTTTGAGAAAAATGATGTCCACATATATGGACTCTCGGTCTTAAGAATTAAGTATTATGGTTGTACAGCCCAAAATGTGGAGTCCACGCATGTGTATGCCAGGTCTTAGGAGGTTAAAGCAGTGGAGATATTGATTCTATTTCAGCATTTATCATGGCAGTGGGCCAGCTAAAAGTATGAAAATCAATTTTAGTGTCCTGAACTGCATTTCCTTTTGTTTTCTTCATTTTTTCACTGTTTTGTTCCCATTCAATTCTTCATTGTGATACACGTGCACGCACACACATACAGTGTATCCGGAAAGTATTCACAGCGCTTCACTTTCCCCACATTTTGTTATGTTTCAGCCCTATTCCAAAATGGAATAAATTCATTTTTTTCCTCAAAATTCTACACACAACGCCCCATAATGACAACATGAAATAAGTGCTTTTGAAATTATTCCAAATGTATTAAAAATAAAAATCTAAGAAATCACATCAACACACACAATCAACCTTGATATATATAGGTTGCAGTTTGTTATACATGCAAACAAAAAAGAAAGCAGTTTTCTGGTGTTATTACCGTCACTTGTTTTCTTAACTATGACTTTCAATTGAGAACCTGATCAGGGTATATCAAGGGTCAGTGGAATGGAAACAATGTCGGAAGTAGGGGAAAAAAATGTGCACACATTCTGTATATAAAAGTTTGAATTTGTGATTTTAGTTTCATATTGCAACAGACCCTGGCCCACCTGAATATGAGATCTGTGGAAATGTTGTAGTGTTGTTGCCATGGCTGCCAGGTGATACCGTCGTGTTTACAGCTGTTCCATTCTGCTCACCTGCACACAAAGGAAACAATGTGGTTGTGTAAACACTTTCATGGGGTTTTGGCTTCATTTAAAGCCGTGAGGATAGCAATGCTATTTCCGCATTTATCATGGCAGTGTGGCAGCCAAAAGTATTAAAATCATGTTTTTCCCCTCCTTCTGAGATTTTTTATTTATTAAATAGGCTGAACTGATAGCAGCTGCAGTTGCCATGAGTTTGTGAGACAGATCAGCTGAGTCTCCTTCTCCTTCCACCCCGATCGTTTCTGGTTCCGTTCAAGATTAAGAGGCTGTGAGGCTTGGATGGTTTGATTTTTATCGTTCCCTCAGAGAGGTCTCACTCAAACCTATTCATGAGCCTAGCAGTGCAAGCTGCTGTTTGGAGAAGGCTTGTTACCTCATCCATCTACACGGCTGGCAGTAGTTGGCCTGACTGTGATATTACTCCTCTGACCATCAAAAGAATGCAGTGAGGGTGGTCATTGTTCAGATTATAGGTCTTGTATGTATGGAAGTGGTAGCCTCATTTAGGACAGGTTCATGAGCTACTGTATAACTGCAGCAAACAATAAGTTTAGCTCATTTGTGAGAAGAAATGTGAATCACAGGAGATGAGGAATTCCTTTAAAAAGGATTCTTTAAGAATTACACCAGCAAACATACAGTAATGGTTTAAACTATACAAGATTTACCCACATAATATTTCCTTTACAAATAATTTATGTATGCTTCTTTGTTGAATAGCTTGTACATCCAAGCTTTTTTTCCCTTTTTATTTAGAATCGGAGTATTGGAAATACAAAGGCAAGTTATTTTCTGGACTGGCCTGCCAAGCTTTGAAGAATCTAAAACAAAGATGTAGTTACAACAAAATTTCATAAGGCTATGCATCCTTCACAAGTGCATTACCCTGACCTTGGATGAATCTAATTTTCATCCCTCATTGTGAGATTCCACATTGACTCGCTGTGGCTGACATAGAGACACACAGACAGACAGAGACAGACAGAAAGTTCCAAAGAGGAAATATTACCATTATTTTAATGCTGCTTTCGTATGCAGCGAAGAGTAACAGGAAAACATTCATAGGTGATGTGTCACCTTTTTGGTCTGTCCCTTGTACAACCATCCTCAGCGTTCTGTGCCACTGGAATGTCTTCCGTATTGTGGAACTTAGCTAACACCTGGCCAACTAGGTTTTTTTTAAAATCTGAAATTAACATAGAATTTATAATAAATTTATAGATATAAAACACATCCAATTATACTTTTTATCTTGTTTCATGACACTGTATGAGTTGAGGAATTCTCCATTTACACATTAGCCTTGGCAGAAATTTTAACACAGCGGCATTTAACTCTGTTCGAGCTATTGTGGTGTGAACTGCAGTGGTGCTGATTTGGTTGGTAGTTTTTCTATTGCTCCATCGCACCATGGAGACTAAGTTGTGACATTTCGTTGTGGTTTGGGAAACACACCCCAGAATTGTAATATCAAATATACATCACAATTTAGCATTACAAAAAGTGTATTTACTGTGCACTTTGTTTTGCTACCTGCTTTGAACACCTGCTTGTCACCTAAACTGCAGTCCTCAATTCTCTGTAGAGCATGATGGTGCCGCCCCTTTACAACCCTCACTTTCATTCTCCTTAAAACTTCGACAGCCATCTGAAACTAGCTAGTATCGTTCCAGATAGACTTTTATTCAAAGTGTGTCACAATCGATCCCGCTCATTCACCAACGCACACACACATCAACAGCGCTTTGTGCAGGGAAACCTTGACACACCCTGGGGAGGGATCGAACCGGCAACCTGTCAACAGCAACAGCGCTTAGCTAACGTCACCGACCACGTGCACCAAGGGGACTTCCTCTTGCACTAAAGTAAGTGCACACACATTCTAACTCTAACTCTAACTGATATAATTAGTCTAACAGGGTACATTTAGCATTGATTTACTTGTGGTTACAATACTAAAATCTCCCACTGTTGTGTTTATTCATGTAAAACTGTGTGCGGTTTAGCCCTGTGTGCCCAAACCTCATTCTGGATATCATGACTTCCTCCCTTCTGCCCCTACCTGCATTTCATGGCCCGTTTACTCCCTTTGGTTAAAAATGCTGTCCGCACAAAGTCAGTCCCATCATCTGGAGTCTAGACAATATCTGTGTATCTGATCTAGATTATGAGCAGAAGCATTTCAGACTTCGAGTCCAGATCAGATATCATGTTCTGGGATTGAGTCACTTCCTCTTCCCTCTGTAAAGCCAGTAATACTGTATACACAGGCCTCTGCACACAAAGGAAACAATGCGGTTGTATAAACACTTTCATGGAGTTTTAACTTTATTTAAAGCAGTGAGGATGATGCTATTTCACCAATCACACACATGCACACACGTGCCCATGTAGCAAGAGTTTGTATGACTAATTATTATTATTATTATTATTATTATTTTATTTTATTTTATTTATTTTTTTTCAACTGGATTATATTATTATCCTCCCGGTCTTTGAAGGAAGAAATAAGGTAATGTCAGTGTCCTTTTCATGACAAGGGTCCAGGAGACAAAATGCATAACAGTTTCACATTCTGAACCTAGTGCTAACACAGAGAAACATCGATAGAATGTACATTGTTTATTTAGAATTTCTCTGGAGGAATTATCACTGTTGTCTGTTTCGCCATTGTATACTTCTTCAAAAGTACTTGTGCATAGGAATGTTATTATCTTTGTTATTATGTTTTGTATAGGCTTTCTAGAACACTATGAGCCCAAGTACGAGCTCCTCCGACCAGTTTCGGTAACATAGTTGCAGAGAAAATGCATTACTCCCATCCGCGTATAAGAAAATGATTGGGTATTTGGGGTTGGGTATTTGACAAAATCTCAATCAATGGAGCTCAATGAAAATATTAACGTACAAGATGGCATTATTGTGATTATTGCACTTAGTTTTTATGAACTTCTTGACCTGTTGCTGTCTTAGGAGAGCACAAGGAGACCATGACAGGTGGGGGGAAGTGCAAACACATTTTTTTAAGAAAATAAAAGTGTTGTATAGTTTGGTAAGCAAAATGCAGTATTTTACAACTCATAAGATTCATAATACCACTTAGTTTCCATGTGTCCTTTTGGAGTCTCCAAATCCTTCTTTGGAAAACTGCCCAGACAATGCAGAATGCTCATTTATGGTGATTTTGTATCTGCTGTCATACTGAAGTATTTCAGTATGTTTGAGCTTCTTTAACTTTGTTTTAGTAATATTTAGAGTAATTCTGACTCTTAAATGGTTACCTTTCAGAAGAGATTAGAATTATGCCTGTCATCAAAAGGGTTCAAGAATAGTAACCATATAATTATAGGGTGGGGCATAGGGTGGGGCGACATGGCTCAGGCAGTAAGAGCAGTTGTCTGGCAGTTGGAGGGTTGCCGGTTCGATTCCCCCGCCCGGGCTGTGTTGAAGTGTCCCTGAGCAAGACACCTAACCCCCAAATGCTCCTGACGAGCTGGTTAGTGCCTTGCATGGCAGCCAATCGCCGTGAGTGTGTGTATGAATGGGTGAATGAGAAGCATCAATTGTACAGCGCTTTGGATAAAGGCGCTATATAAATGCCAACCATAATTATATCATTTTCAAGTGCATGTCAAGAAAAGGGGTGGATACTAAAGGGATTAATATTACATTACACTACATTAATGACATTTGGCAGAGGCTCTTATCCAGAGTGACGTACGGTTAGACTAAGCAGGAGACAATCCTCCCCTGGAGCAATGCAGGGTTAAGGGCCTTGCTCAAAAGATAATTTGGAACCACTTCCCATTATCTAACACGTTCGTTGTTCTGTAGCATTGCTTGTTTCTCATGAAATTGTTGTTGTTTCATTCATTAATAGCAAGTTACGTAAGTTATGTAAGGTTTTAACTCAGGCTTCGCATCAGGTGGTTCTTTGCCTCTCCGCATCATGCGTTAAAACCGTGTAATGAGCACCTCGTCGTGGATTATTCCACTTATACCAAGGTCTTTTAAAATAAAAATATACGCAGGGGTCGTCAATATTTTTGACCAATTTGCCCTCAAAATAAAACATTTATAACTACTTCAGTCCGTTAAGATCACTAGTGTTTCAGCATGTTACTCTGGTTACATATGTTAGTTAAATTCTGATGAAAATAGAGAAGCTATGCAGATGGCTAAGTTCGGTTTGGATCATTTTTCATCTTGGTTAAATTAAAGGTTTTAAACGAGGCATAAATCAGTTTCTTATTCACAACTTCATATTCGTAATTCCTAGTCCACCTTAAATTGTTTTAGCTACACTGGCGCTGCAACTGTCTATGTGCAATGTCCACTGAAAAGTTTTTCAACCTTGGGCTACACATTACACAACTATATCACACTATTTAGCTAACATAGCCAGCTTTTCTGTTTTTGGCTAATGATAGCTAGCCACTAAAGGCAAGGATTGTAGCAAATTGAGAGTTGTCCGTTAACAAACACCATTTCAGCACGTCACATAGTCGCTAGAAACGTTAGCAATCTACCAATACATTAGTGAGCTTACGGCTATTATCTATGTCGATGTAATGTTACCGTGCTTCACTAAACCATTCACAGTTATCTCATTTTACAAAAGGCAGAAAACGAAAAGAAAAAAAACAGAAGTCGTATCATATCAGTTTAAAAAAAAGAAGTCAATCCTGCAGTTCAGGTGGGTGGATCTCTCAGCCGGGCAAACCACCGACTCACCTGCATTTCTACTGAGCAGAAGAACTGGTTTGTAAACAATTGTACACGAGAATGGGTGGAGTTGAGGAGAATAAACATATTTATTTTTTATTACACTATTATAGTTTTTCTTTATTTCTTTATAATTAATTTTCTGATTTCTTAATTTTCTGATTTCATTTATTGCTCCCGTCACTCTGGAAATGTACACCAAATCCATGTAAAGCAACATTGTTATATAAAACTATTCATTTAATTATCCTTCATACATCCCTGAAAAAAAATTAAATCACAGATTGGTAAAACAATTGTTTCCTTTCAGTGATAATAAGAAGTCATACCTGGACAGAGTTGTGTTCTCTATGACACATGTGGAGCTGTAAGTCACTATATTCAGCTGGAATAGAGAGTGGTGAAGCATTAATGAAAGCAAAGAGACCTGATGCTTTACCTGCAAGATTAGCTGAGACGCTGGATATCAAGAGTAACAGGGCTCCTGAGAACATCATCCTTTTTCACGCTTCTCCAGTCTCCAGTGAGGCAAAAACAAAGAAGTTATGAGTAGTATTACTTCATGTTATGAACTTATTTGTTCTGAATTTAAGTTTTTTATGAATAATGAACAGTAAGAACCATCACCATCAGTCACCTGTGTGACTAAGTGACTAAGCAGGAGATAGTTGACTGTGATACCTCAGTGCTGTAATTGCACCACATAGGCTACTTGCAAAATGTGATTGCAAGTAGGATATGAGCATAGCCAGCCTCATTTCTGGGAAATGTTATGCAATCAAAAAAATGCAAAACATTCAGTATACTGTATGTTTATTCATGATGTGGTTGGAACTGGTTTCCAACCAGCACATCCACAAACCAGTTTTTATTTTATTTAAAACACAATTTCAGGCTTTCAGCATCGTCTAGCTCGTATTCAAGAACAATTTGTTTGCGGTAACATGCAGCAAGAACAGCAAAATAAGTGACCGAGGGGCACATGAGCAATATTAGCATTTTTATTTCATCGCATGAAACTGAAGCACAGATTCAGAGCTACAGAATGAGGTGTCACTGACCAAGTCAAATTTTGGATGTGCAGAGTTAAAATAAAATATAGTTCCTAAATTGATAGTAAATATATCAATTTATCAAAAATATTCAAGTTAAAACGTTAATTTTGTGGTAAATTGTGATACTTTTTTTTACTCTTCTCATCTGCTTATGCCATCCATCCATTATCCAACCCGCTTATCCTGAACAGGGTCGCAGGGGGGCTGGAGCCTATCCCAGCATACATCGGGCGAAAGGCAGGAATACACCCTGGACAGGTCGCCAATCCATCGCAGGGCACACACACCATTCACTCACACATTCATACTCACGGGCAATTTAGACTCTCCAATCAGCCTAACCTGCATGTCTTTGGACTGTGGGTGGTAACCGGAGTACCCGGAGGAAACCAACACGAAAATGGGGAGAACATGCAAACTCCACACAGAGAGGCCCAAGGTATGGATGATGTGTTCAAAGTGGCATTACTCCCATTCTCACCTACTTAGCGGTGACTGACAAGCTATCCCAGATGCAAATGCCCTGTAAACTGTAAAAAAGGCTGTAAAAATACAGGTACTGAGCTGCATTGTATGTTCAAAATATGGGAATCTTCATTTTATTTAATTGTTTTTCAATTTGATTTGTATAACGCAAAGGTCTGTCACAAAGACAATTTACAGAGTAACAGAAGAGCAAAAAGGGAAAGCACAAACACCATGCCTGTGCCCCAAAATAGCACATACATGCGGCAAAAACTTACCAGTGAAAAACAGCCTCAAACAGTGGTGAGAAAAAACTCGCCAATGAGAAAAAGCTTAGGGGGAGCCTATCCTCAGCTGGAAGGCAAGGTGCAATGGTTAAACATACATGTCGTAAGAAATCTATTACAACAATTCAAATGGTTTCAACCAGTCGGTTAAAGAAAAAATGGCGAGAAAAGCAGGAAGTCCAAATGAGGGAAAGTGTAGTGAGCAGTTTTAGAGAGGCAGGCTGATGCAGTGGGACCTCCGGGATGTGTCGAGGCATGGGCATGGACACGCAAGGTCAGTGGTTCTAATCCCGGTGTAGCCACAATAAGATCCGCACAGATGTTGATCCCCTTGAGCAAGGCCCTTAACCCTGCATTGCTCCAGGGGAGGATTGTCTCCTGCTTAGTCTAATCAACTGTATGTCGCCCTGGATAAGAGCGCACCTGCCAAATGCCAATAATGTAATGTAATGTCTAGTATTGCTAGTTTAACCACTAGGCTGCCCTGTAGCATTGTGGTTAAACTGTGTAATGAGCACCCCGTCGTGGATTATTCCACTTATACCAAGGTCTTTTAAAATAAAAATATACGCAGGGGTCGTCAATATTTTTGACCAATTTGCCCTCAAAATAAAACATTTATAACTACTTTAGTCCGTTAAGATCGCTAGTGTTTCAGCATGTTGCTCTGGTTACATCCATCCATCCATCCATTATCTGAACCCGCTTATCCCGATCAGGGTCGCAGGGGGGCTGGAGCCTATCCCAGCATACATTGGGCGAAAGGCAGGAATACACCCTGGACAGGTCGCCAATCCATCGCAGGGCACACACACCATTCACTCACACATTCATACTCACGGGCAATTTAGACTCTCCAATCAGCCTAACCTGCATGTCTTTGGACTGTGGGAGGTAACCGGAGTACCCGGAGGAAACCAACACGAAAATGGGGAGAACATGCAAACTCCACACAGAGAGGCCCCGGCCGACGGGGATTCGAACCCAGGACCTCCTTGCAGTGAGGCGGCAGTGCTACCCACTCCACCATCCGTGCCACCACTCCGGTTACATATGTTAGTTAAATTCTGCTGAAAATAGAGAAGCTATGCAGATGGTTCAGTTTTGATAATTTTTCATCTTGGTTAAATTAAAGGTTTTAAACAAGGCTTAAATCAGTTTCTTATTCACCACTTCATATTCGTAATTCCCAGTCCACCTTAAATTGTTTTAGCTACACTGGCGCTGCAACTGCCTATGTGCAATGTCCACTGAAAAGTTTTTCAACCTTGGGCTACACATTACACAACTATATCACACTATTTATCGAACATAGCCAGCTTTTCTGTTTTTGGCTAATGAAAGCTAGCCACTAAAGGCAAGATTGTAGCAAATTGAGAGTTGTCCGTTAACAAACACCATTTCAGCACGTCACATAGTAGCAAGAAACGTTAGCAATCTACCAATACATAAGTGAGCTTACGGCTATTATCTATATCGATGTAATGTTACTGTGCTTCACTAAACCATTCACAGTTATCTCATTTTACTAGTTTAACCACTTGGCCGCCCTGTAGCATTGTGGTTAAGGTAGATGAGTCTTCTCTGTGAGGAGTTTTCAAGTTTCTTAATAAGTTTGAGTGGGTTTCATTCCAGGCACTCACTCTGACTTCCTCCCAAACCAAAAAAACCCAAGTCCTGTACATCAGGTTAGGTTTAATTCTGCGATTGCCCTTGACCAAGGCACAGGCCTCAGAACTGGAGTTGGTCCCCAAGAACTGCACTGCACCGTACTACTGGGGGGCTCACAGCAATTCAGTGCAAATTATATTTCAGACAGTAATGCAGGAAACATACTATATTTAACAGAATTTTACAGAAAAGCCTCCACCATGACACATAATGTGAAATTTATCTGTAGTTCCACATTTCTGTACACCGTACTGCCACTTCAAGCCTTCCAACTTTCCAAAAAGACACCAGGAATGTATGTTGTATTTTCAATGTATTTTGAAAATACACCATGTATTTTCATTTTATAAGGAACTCCCATAACTTGAATACAGGTACTTGAGCACAACCTGAAACTGCTCAATCTGTTGCTTATAAAATAAAGTGAGTTTATACAGCAGGCCGAATGTTAATTACCTGGAGGCAATAATAACGCGTTAATAAGAGACGTGAGAGGAGAATGGCCAGACTGGTGAAAGCTGACAGGAAGGTGACAGTAACGCAAACAACCACAAATGACAACCGCACATGTTTCATGAAGAAGAGCAGACCATCTAGAGCACAGGTGTCAAACTCCAGTCCTGGAGGGCTGTAGTGTCTGCTGGTTTTTGGGGTGTTCTGGGTTCATTCAAGTAATTGATTGGTTAAAGTATCCACACGCCTTGTTCTCAAGGACTTAATTGGAACTTTAATTAGCAGCTGATTTAAAGGAAACCACAAAAACCTGCAGACACTGCAGCCCCCTGGGGATTCAGTTTGACACTCCTGAATCTAGAGATTAGACACACGAGAGTGCTAAAGCAACATCAGCATAATAAGCAATAACAAACAATAAAAGGCCTGTTTCGTTTGCCATTATTCTGATATATATATATATATATATATATGCTCATCAAAACCCAGTTCATGCTCTTGGGGTTCAGGAAGGACCAGCGGTAACCGGAGGCTGGAGACTCTACTGCCACGGGTCGGGCTGTTGAAGCGGGAATGACCATCTCCCCCAAAGCCAGCCTTGCAGTCACTGAGGGGCACATCAAGGCTTTACATGTAAATGTTCAATTGAGTACTTCATGATAACGTGCCTGCACTCTGGTACATTTGAAGGCAAAAAAAAAGCTGGATTCCAGGGCGTTATTGTTTAGTTACCACCCATCGCCACCCATTCAAATACTTTGTCAGTGGTGCGTAAAGGAGCTGGTTTGTTGAGAATTCCCAGTGAACAGTTTTGTGGTGAAAAGGTGGCAAAGCCCAGTGACACGGCAGTGCGGTGAACACTATTGACACTTCACAGCACTGTCTGTTCACCAGCCCCCGCTGCTCCTTTCCTGATTTCCTCTATTGTTGTATATTTGTCACACTGGGGTGGGTTGTTTCCGAAGCATGAATACATTACATTTGAAAATATTGTCTTTTCCTTCTTTACAGTGCATCTAACTACCAATGTATCCAACTACTCAAAATAAGTCACTGTAACATTACTCCTAAAGCATAGTTTTAGGAAACAGATTACTTGTAACAATATAATATAATATAACAATATAAGTTTAGATCACAAATGTTTTAGGATAAATAAATCAATTGACACCAATTACTTTCGAACAGGATCAATTTCACCACATTATCATTGGACATTGCATCACCATCTTTTGTCACAGGGGTTTTCAACTTTTTTGACATGCACATTCGAGCTGGTGGTCAAATGGCTGATGATTGATTTCACATAGTGTTAAGAGCAGGAGTAAGGATGTGTATCCACCTGCAACAAGATAGTGACAACATGGAGCAGTCAGATGATCAATAGAGATCAAGCAGTGAGAGGAGGAGGAAGAGGAGGTGGTGGTGATCAATGGAATGGCAGACATGCACTCCTCCAGAGAGGAGGCCTTGTTTCTCATCTTAGAGGTGGGGGGGTTGTCCTGGTACAGTGTCTTTCGCAGCAGTTCAGGATTTTTTCCCACTTTGTACCTATAATTCTGTTGCTATGATTACAGTTTTTTTACAATTGCTAAAAATGAATTTTTTCGTACAACATCATACAACTCTCTGTTCCACAGCTTGTCAGTTCATTTCATTCACAAAATGGATCAAAACTACCAAACCACTGTAAACATGTGGCATTACAGCCAATACCCCTTTTTCTGTTAGTGATTTACAAATTGGACTGTAGAAATGTACAGTTTTTGGTGGTTCAGCCTGATTTTTTGTAAAAGCAATGAAAAAAAAACATTCAGTTTGGTCCACATACAGTGCTCTTGTGCTAACTGTGAAAAGTTCTAATAAAGATTCTTTCTGGAGGAATTCTCAAATGTCTCAATATTTTCACAAATCTCACAAATCAGCTGTGTTGTCATTGCAAATGCAGGATGCACAAAATGCTTTCACATTTAATGCGACAGATAAACATTTTTGAAATATGGTTATCACCAGGATATATGAGCATTCTCTGTAAATGTGCAAGTCCCATTTCTGGAAAGCAGCAGATCTGGGTTATGTGCAAACTTCAGAATTTGACTAACTCTCTTATGCTCTCATACAATGATGTGTAGGCTGTGATCTTGTCTATATCCACATAGCATTTTGGACAGGTCTCTAGTTCCTGGTTAGCTTCAGTCATGAGGTGAGAAAAAAAAACATGACAACTGAATGGCTTTAAGAATTCAAGAAATTCTTACTTGCATTAGATAATTTCACTTACAGACACGTCAAGTAAGGACAGTAACTTGGCAGTTCCAGTTGTGTGCAGTGCACTTCAAAAGCATCCCCACCCTCATTAAGACAAGCAAAGGAGGCTGAATAAAGAAAAGGCATAGGCAATGATACTCATTTATAGGCACACAAAAATGGGAAAATTATATTATCTAATACAGTTTCTCAGGGGAAAAGATTTTAACTGGTAATATTGCTTCCTAAAAGGATGTTTCACATTTATTGGCACTCCTCATATTGGTCCCGCTGTTGCAGCCTATCCACTTCCAAAGTGTGCATGCCACAGTCATAGCGCATGGTCATTTATCCTTCCTGTCTGGCTGTTCAGCAGTTCAGCAGGAGATCAGCAGTGTCTGAGATACTCAAAAACTGGCGCCGACAACCCTTCTACAGTCAAATGTGCTTAGACCATGGATCTTGCTCATCCTAATGCCCATCCGAAACCTCTTCACCATGTCTGCATGCATTATGTATTGAGTTGCAGCCGCACAATTGCTGTTGCTGTTTGGAGCAGGTTGTTTGTATTAACGAGCAGGTGTACCTAATTAAGTGGTCAGTGAGTGTAAATGCACACATCATCAATATCTGTCAAATAGATCAAGTTTGTCTTCAAGTGCTCTTTGCCAATAAATGTTGTCATTGCTTACGATTCTGTCTATGCCTAATCACAATGCAGGAATACTATAACCTGTGGAAAAACATGTGTAGCTTTGGGAGACATGTCACCCATAATATTTTCATAATAGTTGCTAGACTAGATAGTATTCTTCTGAGCGAACGTTTGACTATGCAAGAATAATATTTTTTTAAATTATATTCAAAGTTTACCTGTAAAAAAAAATAAAAAATAAACGTTTGCATTTCATACAGTGACATGCACACTGGGTGTCCTATATCACTGAACTCTTTTCACAGATCCAGTGTCGCTGTTGTCCGCATGACACGTCATTCAGCTTCTTCACTACCTCACCACAGTCTTCCTCACCAGCATTGTTTGGCTCCCCTGGAGTCCACATCCTGGGATATAAAATAAAAGCATGATCACCGTTAAATAACCAAAATGATCTGACGCCCATCCTAGTGTAATCAGTACTAAGGCTGATTTTGAATTCAAAATCTGCATGTGGTCAATTAGGGGGTCTGTGCAGGTCAGTAGCCTTTCAGTGAGATTGGGAGGCAGGCTGGGTCCGTGCTCACCCACTGGCAGGAGAGGTGCCATCCAACCACTTCCAGTTTCCCTCAGTGCCGAGGTCACTCAGTCCCACCCAGTATGGTTGAGCAATTGCATTTGCAAGGAACTTCTGAAGGCAGAAAGCACAAAAATTTGATGACCCAGGTTTCACAGTAAACAAAAAAAAGAGAAAGTACAGTGAAGTCTGTCTCGGACGGAATGAAAAAATCCTCATACTGTATGTGCTGGTGAGCTCCAGAAAAAATGTCCGCCAAGGCCAACAATGTTTCTTCTGCAAGCACGGTATCTTCTGTTAACTTTTCAAACAACTTACTGGAGGTTCATTGTGAGCATAAGTACCTTACAAGCTGCTGTTCATGACACTGGTTATGACACTGACAAGACATAGGTTAATCCATTTTAATTTGAAAGGGAACTGTGTCTCCCCATATATTTTCAAGAATCAAATGCCCAGTTGGCCTGACAGTATTACTCCAGCAGGAGCAGGTTATGTTAGCGTCACAGATCTGATTTTGGATGGGAAAGAAAGTATAAATGTACACTATACAGCATTAAAACACCAAACTGAGAATGTCTCACCAGCTCTTCCTCTGTTTTCACCATAGCAAGAGTAGCACCCATGGTTATACACTGCACTCTTGCCATCTCCCAGGTGATAGTAGTCTTGGAAAGGTAGTAAACTTTGCGGCCAAACCGCTTCCAGCCTGAAATCTCCATAAGCACTATAGATGTTGGCAAAGGGCGATAAGAAGGAGTCAAAAGAGAGAAAAGATTAAAGACCACAATGACCACCCTGTGGATGTCAAATCGACAGAGTCTCTGACCACTTTCAAACACAGACTGAAGACTCATCTCTTCAGGCTGCACCTTTCCCTCCCTACCTCGCCACCATGATTAGGCTTGTATATGCCATCGACTATAATGGCACTTATATAGTTATATATAGATATTGTCGTGCTGTTTTGTATTAGCTATTGTATTGTTGTACTCTGGGTATTCTAGCTGCCAACCATGGGATGCTAGTTTGTAAGTTGATGTATTCTTGAAGGGTTCCGATTGTATCTGTATGGTCACGCTCGGACTCGTACCGTACTGTTCACACTTGTTCCTGTGTTCGATTTGCATTTCATTGTACATCGCTCTGGATAAGACCGTCTGTTAAATGCCTGGTAATGTAATGTAAAGACAGGGGTGTGAAACTGCATTAGCAACCTGAGGGACAGAACATGAGTCCCAATCAAATTGCGAGTTTGCCAAGTTAGTTTTAGTGATTATTCATTTCAATTGATTGAATCCCAACCAACATTACATCCCGTAATTAATAATAGGGCAAAAGTAATCCTTCAAAACAAAGTTTCGTTCCTCAATTTTGGATTTGATATTTTCCCCTGACTCAAGCACTTTCTCTTTAACTGGGTGGCCTGTAGCGTAGTGGTTTAGGTAAATGACTGGGACACGCAAGTTCATTGGTTCTAATCCCCGTGTAGCCACAATAAGATCTGCACAGCCGTTGGGCCCTTGAGAAAGGCCCTTAACCCTGCATTGCTCCAGGTGAGGATTGTCTCCTGCTCAGTCTAATCAACTGTATGTCACTTTGGATAAGAGCGTCTGCCAAATGCCAATAATGTAATGCAACTGCACGCAATTCTCAAAAATAAGATTTGGAGAGATGAGATGAGAGAGAGTGCCTTAACTGACTACATTCTTCTCACATTCTTCCACACAGGACCTGAAATTAGCAGTTCACACTTGAAAACCTACCAATTTGTCTGAATTAAAGCAGTTCTGCAAAGAAGTGTGTGCTAAAATTCCTCTGCATATGAAATTATAGCAAGGGATTGGTTGAAATCAGTGGCCTAGCTAAAACCTGCCAAGACCCGGTGCAAATTATACTCTGGTCCCCCCTCCTCTTCAATAATATGCCCACATGCATATTTGCAGTAGGTATGCACCAGCAATTCAAAACCACAGACAGTAGACAAAGCACAGGGATAAGTGCTAGCCAGTGCTCCTAACAGATAGCAGTAATGTTACTAACAGATAGGAGGCAACATCACAACCTCACTATGGGCGGCCTGTAGCATAGTGCTTAAGGTACATGACTGGGTCCCGCACGGTTGGTGGTTCGATCCCCGGTATAGCCACGATAAGATCCGCAAAGCCGTTGGGCCCTTGAGCAAGGCCCTTAACCCTGCATTGCTCCAGGGGAGGATTGTCTCCTGCTTAGTCTAATCAACTGTACGTCACTCTGGATAAGAGCATCTGCCAAATGTCAATAATGTAATGTAATGTAACTCAGTAGCCTTCTTATCACCGGCATACAAACTCCAACTGGCACCGCCAGTCCCGCCCCTGGTTGCAATTATTGAAGATAAAGGTGGTTCAACCAGTTATCATGTTTAAGGGGGCAAGGACTTTTTCCACAAGGTGATTTCGGTGTTTGATAACAGTTTTCATGAGATAAATGAAATCTTTAAAAAAAAAAAAAAAAGAAAGAATTTTTTATGTGTTTTGTGTTTACGCAGGTTCTTTTTTCTAATATTACATTTTTCTAAAGAAAGATTCAGCGTGGCAAATATGCAGAGGCAGATAGAGGAAGTCGAGAAGGGGGCAAATACTTTTTTTCCGGCACTGTATACTGTATATATTAAGATTATCATTAATATACAACAATCTCAAGTGATCAATATTTGGAAGAATCTTAACTTCAATACAATTCAATACATTCTCCAACAAGACTGATGGATGCTTGGAAGTCAGATAAATTTCTCTTGAGGAAAATATGTAAATATGTAAATATGCAACTGACAGTGTAACTGAACCATAGTGTATCAGAGATTTGCTTAGCACAGGCCAGTGACAACAGAGGTGCAGAAAACAAACACACTCATAATAGTTTTTTACCTTTCACGTTCAATGCCGAGACTTTGTCATCAAGATCCTGTATCCCAGCATTGATTTGTGAGTCTATAGATGACACACACACAAAATGAAAGAAAAAAATAAACATGCTTGTGAATAGCTGAAAACACAACATCTCTTTCTAAATAAAAATAAATAATATGTATTTGTGCTATGACTCACACATGCATATCCATGCACACAGCCCAGCAATCTGCAGCACCACACAGATGGTGACAAAGAAGTAGAGATGGCAATGTGGTCTCCTCTGACCTAGTCTCTTCAGGCTGCACCTTTCCCTCCCTACCTCACCACCAAGATTAGGCTTGTATATATCATCGACTATAATGGCACTTATATAGTTATATATGGATATTGTTGTGTTGTTTTGTATTAGATATTGTATTGTTGTACTCGGGGTATTCTAGCTGCCAACCATGGGATGCTAGTTCGTAAGTTGATGTATTCTTGAAGGGTTCCGATTGTATCTGTATGGTCACGCTCGGACTCGTACCGTACTGTCCTCTTCACACTTGTTCCTGTGTTCGATCTGCATTTCATAATACATCGCTCTGGATAAGAGCGTCTGTTAAATGCCTTGTAATGTAATGTAATGTAATGTAAAGACAGGGGTGTGAAACTGCATTAGCAACCTGAGGGACAGAACATGAGTCCCAATCAAATTCCTAGTTTGCCAAATTACTTTTAGTGATTATTCATTTCAATTGATTGAATCCCAACCAACATTACATCCCGCAATTAATAATAGGGCGAGATTAATCCTTCAAAGCAAAGTTTCCTCAATTTTGGATTTGATATTTTCCCCTGACTCAAGCCCTTCCTCTTTAACTGGGCGGCCCGTAGCGTAGTGGTTAAAGTAAATGACTGGGACATGCAAGTTCATTGGTTCTACTCCGGGTGTAGCCACGAAAAGATCTGCACAGCCGTTGGGCCCTTGAGCAAGGCCCTTAACCCTGCATTGCTCCAGGGGAGGATTGTCTCCTGCTTAGTCTAATCAACTGTACGTCACTCTGGATAAGAGCATCTGCCAAATGCCAATAATGTAAAGTAATGTAACTCAGTAGCCTTCTTATCACCGGCGTACAAACTCCAACTGGCACCGCCAGTCCCGCCCCTGGTTGCAGTTATTGAAGATAAAGGTGGTTCAACCAGTTATCATGTTTAAGGGGGCAATGACTTTTTCACAAGGTGATTTGGGCGTTTGATAACATTTTTCATTAAATAAATGAAATCTTAAAAAAAAAAAAATGTTTAAATGTGTTTTGTGTTTACTCAGGTTCTTTTTTCTAAAATTAAATTTTTCTAAAGAAAAATTCAGCGCGACAAATATGCAGAGGCAGATAGAGGAAGTCGGGAAGGGGGCAAATACTTTTTTCCCCGCACTGTATACTGTAGATATAAAGATTATCATGCATATACAACAATCTCAAGTGATCAATATTTGGAAGAATCTTAACTTCTATTCAATACATTCTCCTACAAGACTGATGGAAGCTTGGAAGTCAGATAAATTTCTCTTGAGGAAAATATGTCTCCTTGATTGCAGATTATTTTTTCCCACATTAGTTGGTCACTGATTTTGTTCCTCCGTTAATTACTGACAAGCAACTGACAGTGTAACTGAACCTTAGTGTATAAGTGATTTGCTTAGCACAGGCCAGTGACAACAGAGGTGCAGAAAACAAACACGCTCATAATTGTTTTTTACCTTTCGCTTTCAATGCCGAGACTTTGGCGTCAAGATCCTGTATCCCAGCATTGATTTGTGAGTCTATAGATGACACACACACACAAAATGAAAGAAAAAAATAAACATGCCTGTGAATAGCTGAAAACACAACATCTCTTTCTAAATAAAAATAAATAATATGTATTTGTGCTATGACTCACACATGCATATCCATGCACACAGCCCAGCAATCTGCAGCACCACACAGATGGTGACAAGGCAGTAGAGATGGCAATGTGGTCTCCTATGACCTAGTCTCTTCAGGCTGCACCTTTCCCTCCCTACCTCACCACCATGATTAGGCTTGTGTATGCCATCGACTATGATGGCACTTATATAGTTATATATAGATATTGTCGTGCTGTTTTGTATTAGCTATTGTATTGTTGTACTCTGGGTATTCTAGTTGCCAACCGTGGGATGCTAGTTTGTAAGTTGATGTATTCTTGAAGGGTTCCGATTATATCTGTATAGTCACACTCGGACTCGTACCGTACTGTTCTCTTCACTCTTGTTCCTGTGTTCCATCTGCATTTAATTGTACATTGCTCTGGATAAGAACATCTGTTAAATGCCTTGTAATGTAATGTAAAGACAGGGGTGTGAAACTGCATTAGCAACCTGAGGGACAGAACATGAGTCCCAATCAAATTGCGAGTTTGCCAAGTTAGTTTTAGTGATTATTCATTTCAATTGATTGAATCCCAACCAACATTACATCCCGTAATTAATAATAGGGCGAGAGTAATCCTTCAAAACAAAGTTTCGTTCCTCAATTTTGGATTTGATATTTTCCCCTGACTCAAGCACTTCCTCTTTAACTGGGCGGCCCGTAGAGTAGTGGTTAAAGTAAATGGGACACGCAAGTTCATTGGTTCTAATCCGGGTGTAGCCACAAAAAGATCTGCACAGCCGTTGGGCCCTTGAGCAAGGCCCTTAACCCTGCATTGCTCCAGGGGAGGATTGTCTCCTGCTTAGTCTAATCAACTGTACGTCACTCTGGATAAGAGCATCTGCCAAATGCCAATAATGTAATGTAATGTCTAGTATTGCTAGTTTAACCACTAGGCCGCCCTGTAGCATTGTGGTTAAACTGTGTAATGAGCACCCCGTCGTGGATTATTCCACTTATACCAAGGTCTTTTAAAATAAAAAGTAATGTAACTCAGTAGCCTTCTTATCACCGGCTACAAACTCCAACTGGCACCGCCAGTCCCGCCCCTGGTTGCAGTTATTGAAGATAAAGGTGGTTCAACCAGTTATCATGTTTAAGGGGGCAATGACTTTTTCACAAGGTGATTTGGGCGTTTGATAACATTTTTCATTAAATAAATGAAATCTTAAAAAAAAAAAAAAAAAAATTTTAATGTGTTTTGTGTTTACTCAGGTTGTTTTTTCTAAAATTACATTTTTCTAAAGAAAAATTCAGCGTGACAAATATGCTGAGGCAGATAGAGGAAGTCGGGAAGGGGGCAAATACTTTTTTCCCCGCACTGTATACTGTATATATAAAGATTATCATGAATATACAACAATCTCAAGTGATCAATATTTGGAAGAATCTTAACTTCTATTCAATACATTCTCCTACAAGACTGATGGAAGCTTGGAAGTCAGATAAATTTCTCTTGAGGAAAATATGTCTCCTTGATTGCAGATTATTTTATCCCACATTAGTTGGTGACTGATTTTGTTCCTCCGTTAATTACTGACAAGCAACTGACAGTGTAACTGAACCTTAGTGTATAAGTGATTTGCTTAGCACAGGCCAGTGACAACAGAGGTGCAGAAAACAAACACACTCATAATTGTTTTTTACCTTTCATGTTTAATGCCAAGACTTTGGCATCAAGATCCTCTATCCCAGCATTGATTTGTGAGTCTATAGATGACACACACACACAAAATGAAAGAAAAAAATAAACATGCTTGTGAATAGCTGAAAACACAACATCTCTTTCTAAATAAAAATAAATTACATGTATTTGTGCTATGACTCACACATGCATATCCATGCACACAGCCCAGCAATCTGCAGCACCACACAGATGGTGACAAGGAAGTAGAGATGGCAATGTGGTCTCCTCTGACCTAGTCTCTTCAGGCTGCACCTTTCCCTCCCTACCTCACCACCATGATTAGGCTTGTATATGCCATCGACTATAATGGCACTTATATAGTTATATATAGATATTGTCGTGCTGTTTTGTATTAGCTATTGTATTGTTGTACTCTGGGTATTCTAGTTGCCAACCGTGGGATGCTAGTTTGTAAGTTGATGTATTCTTGAAGGGTTCCGATTATATCTGTATAGTCACACTCGGACTCGTACCGTACTGTTCTCTTCACTCTTGTTCCTGTGTTCCATCTGCATTTAATTGTACATCGCTCTGGATAAGAGCATCTGTTAAATGCCTTGTAATGTAATGTAAAGACATGGGTGTGAAACTGCATTAGCAACCTGAGGGACAGAACATGAGTCCCAATCAAATTGCAAGTTTGCCAAGTTAGTTTTAGTGATTATTCATTTCAATTGATTGAATCCCAACCAACATTACATCCCGTAATTAATAATAGGACGAGAGTAATCCTTCAAAGCAAAGTTTTGTTCCTCAATTTTGGATTTGATATTTTCCCCTGACTCAAGCACTTTCTCTTTAACTGGGTGGCCTGTAGCGTAGTGGTTTAGGTAAATGACTGGGACACGCAAGTTCATTGGTTCTAATCCCGGTGTAGCCACAATAAGATCTGCACAGCCGTTGGGCCCTTGAGAAAGGCCCTTAACCCTGCATTGCTCCAGGTGAGGATTGTCTCCTGCTTAATCTAATCAACTGTATGTCACTTTGGATAAGAGCATCTGCCAAATGCCAATAATGTAATGCAACTGCACGCAATTCTCAAAAATAAGATTTGGAGAGATGAGATGAGAGAGAGTGCCTTAACTGACTACATTCTTCTCACATTCTTCCACACAGGACCTGAAATTAGCAGTTCACACTTGAAAACCTACCAATTTGTCTGAATTAAAGCAGTTCTGCAAAGAAGTGTGTGCTAAAATTCCTCTGCATATGAAATTATAGCAAGGGATTGGTTGAAATCAGTGGCCTAGCTAAGACCTGCCAAGACCCGGTGCAAATTATACTCTGGTCCCCCCTCCTCTTCAATAATATGCCCACATGCATATTTGCAGTAGGTATGCACCAGCAATTCAAAACCACAGACAGTAGACAAAGCACAGGGATAAGTGCTAGCCAGTGCTCCTAACAGATAGCAGTAATGTTGCTAACAGATAGGAGGCAACATCACAACCTCACTATGGGCGGCCTGTAGCATAGTGCTTAAGGTACATGACTGGGTCCCGCACGGTTGGTGGTTCGATCCCCGGTATAGCCACGATAAGATCCGCAAAGCCGTTGGGCCCTTGAGCAAGGCCCTTAACCCTGAATTGCTCCAGGGGAGGATTGTCTCCTGCTTAGTTTAATCAACTGTACGTCGCTCTGGATAAGAGTATCTGCCAAATGTCAATAATGTAATGTAATGTAACTCAGTAGCCTTCTTATCACCGGCGTACAAACTCCAACTGGCACCGCCAGTCCCGCCCCTGGTTGCAATTATTGAAGATAAAGGTGGTTCAACCAGTTATCATGTTTAAGGGGGCAAGGACTTTTTCCACAAGGTGATTTGGGTGTTTGATAACAGTTTTCATGAGATAAATGAAATCTTTAAAAAAAAATAATAATAATAATTTTTTATGTGTTTTGTGTTTACGCAGGTTCTTTTTTCTAATATTACATTTTTCTAAAGAAAGATTCAGCGTGGCAAATATGCAGAGGCAAATAGAGGAAGTCGAGAAGGGGGCAAATACTTTTTTTCCGGCACTGTATACTGTATATATAAAGATTATCATTAATATACAACAATCTCAAGTGATCAATATTTGGAAGAATCTTAACTTCTATTCAATACATTCTCCAACAAGACTGATAGATGCTTGGAAGTCAGATAAATTTCTCTTGAGGAAAATATGTAAATATGTAAATATGCAACTGACAGTGTAACTGAACCATAGTGTATCAGAGATTTGCTTAGCACAGGCCAGTGACAACAGAGGTGCAGAAAACAAACACACTCATAATAGTTTTTTACCTTTCACGTTCAATGCCGAGACTTTGTCATCAAGATCCTGTATCCCAGCATTGATTTGTGAGTCTATAGATGACACACACACAAAATGAAAGAAAAAAATAAACATGCTTGTGAATAGCTGAAAACACAACATCTCTTTCTAAATAAAAATAAATTATATGTATTTGTGCTATGACTCACACATGCATATCCATACACACAGCCCAGAAATCTGCAGCACCACACAGATGGTGACAAGGAAGTAGAGATGGCAATGTGGTCTCCTCTGACCTAGTCTCTTCAGGCTGCACCTTTCCCTCCCTACCTCACCACCAAGATTAGGCTTGTATATACCATCGACTATAATGGCACTTATATAGTTATATATGGATATTGTTGTGTTGTTTTGTATTAGATATTGTATTGTTGTACTCGGGGTATTCTAGCTGCCAACCATGGGATGCTAGTTCGTAAGTTGATGTATTCTTGAAGGGTTCCGATTGTATCTGTATGGTCACGCTCGGACTCGTACCGTACTGTCCTCTTCACACTTGTTCCTGTGTTCGATCTACATTTCATAATACATCGCTCTGGATAAGAGCGTCTGTTAAATGCCTTGTAATGTAATGTAATGTAATGTAAAGACAGGGGTGTGAAACTGCATTAGCAACCTGAGGGACAGAACATGAGTCCCAATCAAATTCCTAGTTTGCCAAGTTACTTTTAGTGATTATTCATTTCAGTTGATTGAATCCCAACCAACATTACATCCCGCAATTAATAATAGGGCGAGATTAATCCTTCAAAGCAAAGTTTCCTCAATTTTGGATTTGATATTTTCCCCTGACTCAAGCCCTTCCTCTTTAACTGGGCGGCCCGTAGCGTAGTGGTTAAAGTAAATGACTGGGACATGCAAGTTCATTGGTTCTACTCCGGGTGTAGCCACGAAAAGATCTGCACAGCCGTTGGGCCCTTGAGCAAGGCCCTTAACCCTGCATTGCTCCAGGGGAGGATTGTCTCCTGCTTAGTCTAATCAACTGTACGTCACTCTGGATAAGAGCATCTGCCAAATGCCAATAATGTAAAGTAATGTAACTCAGTAGCCTTCTTATCACCGGCGTACAAACTCCAACTGGCACCGCCAGTCCCGCCCCTGGTTGCAGTTATTGAAGATAAAGGTGGTTCAACCAGTTATCATGTTTAAGGGGGCAATGACTTTTTCACAAGGTGATTTGGGCGTTTGATAACATTTTTCATTAAATAAATGAAATCTTAAAAAAAAAAATGTTTAAATGTGTTTTGTGTTTACTCAGGTTCTTTTTTCTAAAATTAAATTTTTCTAAAGAAAAATTCAGCGCGACAAAATATGCAGAGGCAGATAGAGGAAGTTGGGAAGGGGGCAAATACTTTTTCCCCCGCACTGTATACTGTAGATATAAAGATTATCATGCATATACAACAATCTCAAGTGATCAATATTTGGAAGAATCTTAACTTCTATTCAATACATTCTCCTACAAGACTGATGGAAGCTTGGAAGTCAGATAAATTTCTCTTGAGGAAAATATGTCTCCTTGCTTGCAGATTATTTTTTCCCACATTAGTTGGTGACTGATTTTGTTCCTCCGTTAATTACTGACAAGCAACTGACAGTGTAACTGAACCTTAGTGTATAAGTGATTTGCTTAGCACAGGCCTGTGACAACAGAGGTGCAGAAAACAAACACACTCATAATTGTTTTTTACCTTTCGCTTTCAATGCCGAGACTTTGGCATCAAGATCCTGTATCCCAGCATTGTTTTTTGAGTCTATAGATGACACACACACACACACAGAAAATGAAAGAAAAAAATAAACATGCATGTGAATAGCTGAAAACACAACATCTCTTTCTAAATAAAAATAAATAATATGTATTTGTGCTATGACTCACACATGCATATCCATGCACACAGCCCAGCAATCTGCAGCACCACACAGATGGTGACAAGGCAGTAGAGATGGCAATGTGGTCTCCTCTGACCTAGTCAGGCAAAGCAAAACAGCAAAGAAGACAATTGCAGAATTCCAATTTTCCTCCAAAATCACAAGTTATTTAAAAGTATGCAGATCACTCATCTAAATGTTTACTGAACTTCAATGGGTTTCCTGATCATGTTGGATCTAAAGATCAGAAACAATTCAGTGTGACAAATATGCAAAAATAAAGGAAATGGGGCAAATACTTTTCCACACATTAACGATTACAAGGTTCTTGAGCAATGGTCATTCCCTTGCTAACTCCTTCTGTAGCACCCTCTTGTTTACCAGCCTGAACATTACCAGCCAAAATAAAATGGAACGGGATGAGAGGCACATTCCTGGTCTCCTTCTGAAAACCCTTGGGGGTTCCAATAAATATTATGACAGTAGTGTATAATATTACTATAAATATTACGGAAACAAAGTAAGAGAAATGCAGATATTAATGACACTGAAATAATCATTCCCCGTTGTTTTTCTAAGCTATGTCTAGGCGGGTTTCTGCGTTTTCGTTTCCCCCTTGTTATAGTATCCGTACCCAATTATGTTTCCCACCTGTTGTCTGTTTGTTTAGCCCACCTCTCTCCCATGCCCCACCTAGTTTATCACCTTCCCTCATGTATTGAAATCCCAGTGTCTGCTTTATACTTTGTCAGAACGTTGATCAATTTTCAGACGCCGGTTCATAGTAAGCATGATCATTTGAGATTTGTGAACGACACCCTTTGCCATTGATTCCGAGTTTGCCTTACCTTTCTGTTTTGTTTGCCCTTCTGATTATTTGGTTATTTTGCCTTCATCGACTCTGTTTTTGCCTAGCCCTTTTTGTACCTCAGCCCTGACTTCACGGATTTTTGACCTTGTTTTTTTGCATCTCGATTCTGCCATTGTTGATTCTCTGATTACCTGGCTTGATTTGGACTGAATAAAGACAATGTTTTTACATACTCCTGGTCTGCGTCTGGGCCCTCACAACTGGAGCCGTTCACCCATTTAATCAGCCATTTCCATTTCCCATTCTGTTTCATTTCCCCTTTCCTTATTTCCCATGCAGGGGGTATCAAGAAGCAAGATTACTGAGTTAGCTGGATACTGTACAAACTGGAACAGCTGTTTCAGAAGGGGGACATATTTTATATTTCTACAATATTTACTTTCAGTGCCCATGAAAAATAATTAATGATGAAGCTCCTACACTTTTTATTGTAGGCTATTGGCTATTGTAGCCTGTGATTGTAAACATGTATTTAAAGTGCAAGTGTATTGTGTGTGCTGCAAGAATGGATGACTGTAAGCAGGATTTTAAAGAGGCTTTTTCTGCAAAAGTGTGATCCAGATGGCTCGTAAATCAAGACTAAAATAAAGAGACACTTTAGTTTCTAACATGTTTTTTTAGTGTGAAACCCACTGATCTTTCATACTGTCATGTTACAGTTCCCCTTGTGTCTATTAATGCTGCTCGTTTAGGATTTATTCATATATTTATTTATTTTCCAACAGCTGCAGTTAAAACAGACATTTCATAGATACAATCTCGCACACAGGAATTTCAAGGCCAGGCAATGGTACAGTTACCTCCTCTCTGGGGGGTCTGTCTTCCAGCTTGTCGTTCCTGGTCACACCACTTCTCCTGGTCACTGGGGAGCGTTGCAAAAGTATGCTCCTCAGCTGAAACAACATCATGTCTTCATGTTGCTGGTTTTTGTATGAGTAAGTGAGTATAACTGAACACTTTGTCTTTTTTTTTTTTTTTTCTCTTTTTATTAAAACAAAAGCCTAACTAGGGACAGGAGTTGGAAACTAGCAATAGCTATATATACTTTGTCAGAACGTTGATCAATTTTCAGTCGCCGATTCATAGTAAGCATGATCATTTGAGATTCGTGAACGACACCCTTTGCCATTGATTCCGAGTTTGCCTTACCCTTCTGTTTTGTTTGCCCTTCTGATTATTTGGTTGTTTTGCCTTCATCGACTATGTTTTTGCCTAGCCCTTTTTATACCTCAGCCCTGACTTCAGGGATTTTTTAACTCTTTGTTTTTTTGCATGTCGATTCTGGAATTGTTGATTCCCTAATTACCTGGCTTGATTTGGACTGAATAAAGACAATGTTTTTACATACTCCTGGTCTGCGTCTGGACCGTCACAACTGGAGCCATTAGCCCATTTAATCCGCCATTTACATTTTGCGTTCTGTTTCATTTCCATTTTCCTTATTTCCCATGCAGGGGGTATCAAGAAGCAAGATTACTGAGTTAGCTGGATACTGTACAAACTGGAACAGCTGTTTCAGAAGGGGGACATATTTTATATTTCTACAATATTTACTTTCAGTGCCCATGAAAAATAATTCACTTTTTATTGTAGGCTATTGTGCTTGTAAACATGCATTTAAAATGCAAGTGTATTGTGTGTGCTGCAAGAATGGATGACTGTAAGCAGGATTTTAAAGAGGCTTTTTCTGCAAAAGTGTGATCCAGGTGCCTCGTAAATCAAGACCAAAGAGACACTTTAGTTTCTAACATGTTTTTTTAGTGTGAAACCCACTGATCTTTCACACTTTCACACTGTCATGTTCCAGTTCCCCTTGTGTCTATTAATGCTGCTGGTTTAGGATTTATTTATTTATTTATTTATTTATTTATTTTCCAACAGTGCAGTTAAAACAGACATTTCATAGATACAGGGGCGACAGTCTCGCACACAGGAATTTCAGGTCCAGGCAATGGTTCAGTTACCTCCTCTCTGGGGGGTCTGCCTTCCAGCTTGTCCTTCCTGGTCACACCACTTCTCCCCGTCACTGGTCATTGATTAGCATAGACTTTTTTGTGTCTTTCTGCAAACCTTGCACTCAGGCTTTCTCTCTCTCCCTTTCTGTCACTCATGCTTCCCTAATTGTTTCAATTTCCCTTGTCTTCTTACTCATCTACTAATGCAAGATCAGGATTGGGTAATACTAATATTCTAACCATGTGCTCATGTTACCTAACGTTTCTTGAGCATGTCATTGACTAATTTACTAACGCTAGGGCAGGTTTATTACTAACGATTACTAATTATCTCGTTAACTTGTCAATCCTCCACACCTGATGCTGCTCTCAATCTAATTGTCTGCACCTGTCTACACCAGCATATAAGCTCAGTTCCATATCATGTTTCTGTGAAATTGTTGCTTCGTGTTCGTCAGTGCACTGCTTTAGTGTGTTTGGCAAGCCATTGGCTACCCGACCCGACCCGACCCGACCCGACCCGACCCGAGCCGAGCCGAGCCGAGCCTGTTTATTGACTTTATTATTGATTATTGAATTGTTTTGTTGACCATTGCCTGCTTCTACCACAACTTTGCCTGCTGTCTTTGTGCTTTTGCCCCACGGAGCAGATTTCGGTCTTGACTCTTGCGCCGTCATCGACCCTGAGCCTGCCTACCGTCCGCCTGTACTTCTGCCCCGCTGACAGCTTTCCTGGCTTCTGGACTTTTTCTATGGTGTACCGATTACGAGACTGCCTTCTCCCTCGGTACTGTACTCTGGTTTTGGCTGGATTTTACGTGTATGAGCATTGCTTGTTTTTTCGCCACGCTCACTGGGCATTCCCTGAATAAAGCCCTGACGGGACTTTATTACACCCCTTTTGTCTGAGTCGTGCATTTTGGGTCGAACCCCCCCCACGCACCCGTCTCAGGATGTTTACTCCTCACTACAGAAATATTGACACACTTACCACACACACTTACAACACTGAGATCTTCAGCCATCCAAACACTGTTCACTTAAACCCAGGCTAAGTTGATTCTCTACAAGCCCCATACAGTTATGATGCAGATATCCTCACCTTCAACGTATGTGATCCACTTAAAATTAACTTGGAATTGCACACTGAACTGAAAACAGGCCAGCTCCACATATTCATAATACAGCCCAATGATGCTAACTCAATAATGATCATACAGACTACAGCAATATCCAAACCTCTGTACTTACAGTATTTAATGCCATGTGGCATAAACCTGTTGTGAAGTTAGGTGAAAACAAAAACTTTTTTTTTTTACTTCTTTGCTATTGTCACAATGTCTTTAATATTAACACATTTTCACCAACCCAAATGTTAATTTGGGGACAGAATTTAATTGGCCTTGAATCTGGCCCTAGCATAGTCATCATTACAGTCATTTCAAGCAGCATTAACACACATCTCAGGTGTAGAAGCTGTACCTGAATTGTTCTCATAGATATTTCCCTCCATTATGTGTCTGTGGGTTCTTGCAGCTGACCAGGACTCGTCTGTTGGTATCTCTTCTGGCGTGTCTGAGCCTCAGTGTCTATATGTAGCTTCTGTGTGAGTCTGGCCCTCAGCCCTTCTCTTCTGCTTTCTATGTGACCGCATTCTGGTGATGATGTACATTTTATAATGAAAAAATGAAAGATCATGAAATCATGTTCCCACCAATTGCTGCTGTGTTTCCAGTGTGAGTGTGTGCCGCCCAGCTCATTTGCATAGCTGATAACTCAAAAACTATAAATTGTTACCAAATGAAAGGGGTATACATTTACTCTATAGACCCATGTCTTGAACATAATATAGTTTTTTTCTGTGAAATGATGTTCCCAGCGATTTTTGCTGTATTTACAGTGTGGTATGGGCATGCATTGCTGTTTACTTTCAATTCACAAGCAGCTAATTTGCAAACTATAAATTGTTACCAAATGAAAGGGGGTATACCTTTACTCTATAGACCCATATCTTTATTTTCTGTGAAATCATGTTCCCAGCAATTGTGCATATAGTAAATGTATACCCCCTTTTATTTGGTAACAATTTATAGTTTGAGTTATCAGCTATGAAAAACACAGAAAAGACTGTGAAATGTTAAAGATATGGGCCTATAGAGTAAAAGTATACCCCATTTCATTTGGTAACAATTGATAGTTTTGGAGTTGTCAACTATGCAAAAGAGATGCTCGTGAATTGAAAGTCAATAGCAATGCATGTCCATACTACGCTGGAAATACAGCAGAAATGGTTGGGAACATGATTTCATATTAAAAAATGTAAAAACTATACAATTATAAAGATTTTGACCTATAGAGTAAATGTATACCCACTTTAATTTGGTAATAATTCACAGTTTTGGAGTTATTTCGTGGTCGGAATTTAAACATGGAAATCCGATGCAAAATGTAACGCATCATAACTTCCTGTAGAGTCGGCTTGAATCGTACGGAAACCACAGTGAGAAACGTTACAGGCTGGAGTAGTCTCAGACAGCCCGCCTACAGTTACACTCTCATTAGCTGTTCGCAATGTCAATCAATCCGTGCGGACTAAATCGGTGCTTGTGTTTTTATCAGTCAGGAAGGTAGCTAGCCACGAAAGCCTGGTGACACCACTGCTGTTCAGTGTGACAGGTTGAAATATTGAATGTGGTGAATTGTAACGTTAGGGTTGAAATATAATTTAAATGTCATCATTAAATAACATCAAACTAGTTAGCCAGCTGACGTTAGCTAACGTTAACTGACTAAATTGAAGACGAGTGACTAATTACCTAACGAGCGTTAGTCTCAACAAGAAATAAATTACTTAAATTACTGTGTTTCTTTAAATATGGCCGGCCCCCTTGTGTACTACTAGCTAAATCAGCTAACTTATCTAGTTAGTGAGCTAACTTAACGGTGCCTAATGTAACCGATGGCTTGAAAGAATGTGTATTTACATAATACTATTGTACCCTGAGTTATGTGCTGGTACATAACTCTTTGAGTATTTAGACACGTTGTGTCAGGGTTTGGAGGTAGTACCGATGGTGGTCACCAGGGGGATTTATTATTTTCACCTGACCCTCATTAGTGCCAAGGGAGCCTACCTCCGGAGGGTATTTAAAGCACTCATTGATAGTCGGTCGACGCTTTGGTGTCCACTGTTCGCTCTGGCTCAAAGCTGGTAAAGATTCGGCAACCAAATGAGTCAGGTATCCTGGTGTGGTTTTGTTTCTCTGTTTAAAGAAAAAGGTAAGGAAGGCGCTCAGCTCGTTAGTGCAGTGTGCACAAGCAGACGCCTTCCTAAAGGTTCTTGGTCTTGGCTCTTTTATTTTCGTGCTCGTGTGAGCCTTTGGTTGAGGGACGTTGTCCCCGGTAGTTGTATTTTGATTTGAGTTTTTTCCTGAGCTGCGTCTCATGGTTCTTTATTTTCGTGGATAGTTTTTTGCTAGGTTGCACTTTTATTTCTGTTCCCCGGGGTGGTGGTTTCGGTGCTCGCTTTTCAGCACGTATTTTGGTTGGGTTATTCGCCCTGTTTTTAAAGGGTCGCTTTTATTTCTGATAGCCGTTTTGGGCGTTACTTATTATTTGGTCGGAGAAGTGTCTCCGAGTTCTTTTCTGTTCCTCCCCCTGTTCCAGGAGAAGTCCCCTTCCGTATCTGTGTTTTCCCCTATTCCCTTATCTCCCAGGATATGGTGGTATTAATATAAGATTAATACTTACTTGGTATTACCCTTAGTTCGCTCCTGGCTCTCCGCCCATCCCCTTACACGTTGATTGATGCAAGTACTCAGGTACAGCTTCTACACAATTCATTCGTATAGTTTCCAAAAGCATGACTCTTCTCATGTCACATTGTGGCATCCCTGTGTCTGACCCCTCTATTGTTTTAAAATATTTAATTTAAATAAAGATCATTTTCATTATTGTCCTTATGTCGAGTTTGTGTTCTCTGTATTAATCCCGTCCTCTGGGCTCACCGCCTGCAGGGGTCGGCATCGGAGTCGGGTGCTTTGCCCAACGGTCAGTAGGCAAAGGCGGGGATCCGGGCGTGCTGATCCTCGGCGGCGCAGACTGGTTCTGGGGACGTGGAACGTCACCTCTCTGGTGGGGAAGGAACCGGAGCTAGTGCGGGAGGGGGAGCGGTACCAACTAGATATAGTTGGGCTCACCTCCACGCACAGTACTGGTTCTGGAACCAAACTCCTGGAGAGGGGCTGGACTCTGTTCATGAATTCATGAACTGACTGCATAAGTAACATGCATCAGAGCTGGGGAGAATGTGATTTTGGACAAAGTAGCAATGTGTATTATCATTATTTTTATTAATTTAATTAATTAATTTTAATCATATTAAGTTCATTTGTTAGACATCCCTGACCACACATTCTTGAACAGGCTTAGTTAATTACATTTATTGTAATACATCTCAGGTACATCATGATGATGATACACATTCTTTCTTTGTCACCAGCTCTGATGCATGTGTTACTTATCCAGTCACTTCATGTTATTCTTCTTTGGTGTACCATGGCAGGGATTGCCCTACCCCTTGTAGTTTGTTCTGCAGAGCACAGTCCATGACTTTAATGGCCTTAAATATGGTCAAACAATTAGGCTAGTTTTTTATTCTTGGTCCATAAACATCTAATTTTCTTATGATTACCATATATGATGTAATGTATGATATACTATGTAATTTAGATCAGTCATAATTGCTACAAATTTGAGGCTCTTCAGTGTGTGGAATGGAAAGCTCTGAATCTGCTGTGTGTGTAGACCATTCCATTCCATTTTCCATATGCGTAGCCCTTATTCCATGCCACATTTTTCCCACACCGCCTGTTTTAGCGCATCACGCACTAAAGACCCCAAAAATTGTACCCTTTGTGTCAATTTATTGGAAGGTAAAACCCAGGGTTTGCAGAAGGCATTTTTGTTAGGTGGTTGCTTAGAGCTTTTGTCTACTGAAAAGCCCAAAAATGTTTTATGCGTGTGAAGCCAGGAGATATGGCGGCCGCCCCGAGACCACCCTTGAACCCCCCTTTGGCCACCCCAGTAAAAAAATCCCGCCCTGTTGGGGCATATTTAGTCTAATCAATTGTAAGTCACTTTGTTTAAAAGCATCAGCTAAATAACACGTTATTTCTTTATTTATTAAGGTGAATGGAGCTGGGTGGGAAGCAAATGGCATTTTTAAGGCCACAAAGTCGGGAAATGTATTAAATCGCAGATTGCCAACTCTTAGGGGTGTGTCACGGCGTGTGACAGTTGTCAAAAGAGCAGGCTGTGCGCGCCTTCACTGTGGGAGAAATCACGAAGTGGCTCTAAGAAAAAAAAAAAAAATGTGAAGAAGATAGAAAATGAAGTGGAAAGGAGGAGGGCAAAGAGCACAATGTCATGCGGAGGCCACAAAGAGCGTAGCATTGTTAGAAGACCGTTGTAAATCCCTTCCTGTCATTGAAAAAGGCCCACTGACATGTTGACTCACCCTCTGCATGTGTTTATAGTCCTTAAATTCAGGTTTCAAAATATACAGTTGATGGGCCGGCACTCTGTACCAAAACATTGTATAGCGGTACAATAATAATTCAAGCTCATAGGTTGAAAATTGGTTCTAATTGCCACAGACAATGGCGTTTCAACGTCAGCGCGTTCACAGAGAAGGGGTGGGATAAACAGTGTTTTGGTTTGAGCGCGTTTGTTGCTGCTGGTCCTCTTTAGACTATAGGAAGTCTGAAATTACCTATTGATTTGCTCAGAATAATGTTCTGTTCTAATACAGTAGGGGGCAGCAGTGGCCTATGTTTGGGCTTCTAACGACTGCACTCAGTAAGATTAAGTTAAATTTGGCACAGAATTTGGTATTATTCTTAATGAATGACTTATTATTACTATTTACTTTTTAATTATAAATTTTATTTATTATTATTCGTTTTGTTAGCATTTCAGATATGCAGGAGCAAAGATTTGTGCATTCTTCAACACACATGTACATACATATTGGCAAAAAAAATTAAATGAATAAATAAACATCAACTGTAATGTGCACGTTCAGATTTTGTTAATATTTTTGCAGGGTGTGCGGGGGTCCTCACTCCTGGTCCTGGAGAGCCACAGGGTGTGCTGGGGTCCTCACTCCTGGTCCTGGAGAGCCGCAGGGTGTGCTGGGGTCCTCACTCCTGGTCCTGGAGGGCCGCAGGGTGTGCTGGGGTCATCAGTCCTGGTCCTGGAGAGCCGCAGGGTGTGCTGGGGTCCTCACTCCTGGTCCTGGAGGGTTGCTCTTTTCAATGTTCATCATTGTCTGAGATCTCGGTCACCGACTTCCTCAGGTAAATAGCATATTGCTGGCAAAGTCACTGTCTTCTAGAGTCAACGCTATAACACATTTATCCTGTGAACTTTTATATCATGTTATATATTGTATCTCATCAGGCTTTGAGTAATGTCATAATTTAGCCATGAGGTCACTCTTAATTTGGATTAACTTTTGGATTAACTATTTGGATTCAGTTACTGGTTGAGGAGCATTAAATGGAAATTGTCATAATTTCTGTAAGTATTATGTTTTTTTTGTATCAGTATTTATGTCGGAGAATCCAGTTTGAGTACAATCAATAATGAATTATTGCACAAGACTGAATTTTAATGAACTAAATAATTCTAATTCTAATGATATATAATTATAAAAAATATATTATTAACAATGAATAATTCGTTATTGCACTTCACAATATCAATCAATGAAATAATTCATTATTATTACACTTAACAACATCAGTCAATCAATCATTACATTACATTACATTAATGGCATTTGGCAGATGCTCTTATCCAGAGCGATGTACAGTTGATTAGACTAAGCAGGAGACAATCCTCCCCTGGAGCAATGCCTTGCTCAAGGGCCCAACGGCTGTGCGGATCTTATTATGGCTACACTGGGTATCGAACCACCGACCTTGCATGTTCCGGTCATGTGCCTTAACCACTACGCTACAGGCCAATGAAATACATATGTTTTATTTTACGATGGATTTGTCACAATGTGCTTTACAGTTTCCCCTGGCCAAAACCCCCGCAGAGCCAGAGGCAGCAGAAGTAAGGATGGACTTCCTGGAAGACTCCATGAAGGAAGAAACCTTGGAATGAGCCAGACTCAGCTTGATCTTGCCTGGTGCTATTGAGCCAACCAAGAGCACCAGAAGGTGGGCTTTGCACTTTCCGGGAGTATTTATTAGGTTCCAGTACAAACACCTGACAAGCTCAGTGAAGCATACTGAACCCCCGGGTGGGGTATCACACAAGCCCTTAAGTGATCAGAATATTCATGGGCGTTTTACATAGGGCGGCCTGTCGCGTAGTGGTTAAGGTACATGACTGGGACCTGCAAGGTTGGTTAACCCCACATTGCTTCAGGAAGGGGGGGGGGGGGCGGGTAGTATCTGCCTTAGTCTAATTAACTGTAAGTCGCCTTGGATAAAAGTGTCAGAAAAATATGTAATGCAATGTACAATTTCTCAGACCAACTTTTACGTTACATTACATTACATGGCATTTAGCAGACGTTCTTATCCAGAGCGAGGTACAACAGTACAAGTGCAGATCAAACACAAGAACAAGTGCGAAGAGGACCTGAGAGGACAGTACAGTTCCAAGTCCTAGTGTAAACATACAGATATAATCGGAACCCTTGAAGAATACATCAACTCCCAAACTAGCATACCACAGTTGGCAGCTAGAATACCCTGAGTACAACAATACAATAACAATAATACATAAACAATGATATAAGTGCCATTACAGTCTATGGCATATATAAAGCTAATCATGGTGGTGAGTTTGGGAGGGAAAGGTGTAGCCTGAAGACATGAGTCTTCAGTCTACGTTTGGAAGAGGTCAGAGACTCTGCCGTTCTGACATCCACCAGGAGGTCATTCCACCACCATGGGACCAGGACAGACAGCAGTCGTGAGCGGGAAGTGCAGGTGTGGCGAGGGGGTGGTGCCAGACGGCACAAAGTGGCAGAACGGAGGGGTCTTGCTGGTGTATAGGTCTTGATGAGTGATTGAATATATACAGGGGCTGATCCTTTAACTGCCTGGTACGCGAGCACCAAAGTTTTAAATTTGATGCGAGCCATAACAGGCAGCTCGTGGAGGTTGCGGAGTAGGGGGGTGACATGTGAATGTCTGGGAACATTGAATACCAGACGCGCTGCAGCATTCTGGATCAATTGTAGGGGTCTGATGGCAGATGCTGGAAGGCCAGCAGGACAGGACCATTGCTTGTACAAGGAGCTGAGTGGAATAGGTGGTGAGAAAGGGTCGGATTCTCCGGATGTTGTACAGGAAGAACCTTGCCCATCCAGCTCTGGATGTACACAGTGCCTTTTACTGCCTGGCTAATACGAACTGATTACACCACCAATCTGACTCCACATCATTCCGCTCTCACAGGCAATTAATTGCTCTCAATCAAATTGCTCCTTATCAGTGTCACTGAACGCATAATATTATTTAATTATTTGTATTATCTTTTTAAATTATAGCAAAATGATGGTATTTATCATATTGTATTAGCAAGTGATAATAAGGACCTACTCCACCCATACACTCCTCCAAAAACGCTCCTCATCATTCCGTGAGTGGGTTGATGCAGTGTAGGCAGTAGAGCTTTTTTCCTGTGGAACGACTTACCCATTGAAATTCGTGGCGCAGAATCTCGCTACGTTTAAGTCTAGGCTCAAATCTTTCCTATATAGCAAATCCTTTAGTTGAGGGACACGGCTTGGTGTTGGCATGGATCATAGAGTCTCTGGTGGACTAAGTGGTCACTGCTGTCACTATATCATGGCATGGACCCTCTGTGTTGAATGGATCTAGCTGTGGTCTGGTGTTAATTGCCTTATGGTCACTCTCATGTCTGTGCCGGTCCCCTGCCTCTTGTCCCTTAGTTATGCTGCCATAGTGTTATTCTGCCAGGGTTTCTCCTTACTGCACACAGGCATCTCTTTCACTCCTTTTCACTCTTATTTCTAGCCTCCTCCCCCTGTAGCTCAAGCACTACAACCTGACCCCAGCTTCAGCTAACCTGCCACTTCTGCCCTCCTTGTGCAGAGAACAGACCTTCCCTGATAATCATCTATATTTGTCATCTGCATAATGATTATTTGCATAATTGCATAATTATTTGCAAAGCAGTGAGTATAGTAATGCAATTTCAGCATTTATCATGGCAGTGGGGTAGCTAAAAGTATGAAAATCAATTATAGTGTCCTGAATTGAGTTTCCTTTTGTTTTCTTCATTGTTTCATTTTGTTCCCATTCAATTCTTCATTGTGATACACGTGCACACACACACATACATGATCATGATAATTAAAAAATGATTGTGAACAAAGGATCTAATTTTACCTGTGACGCAGGTAGCAGTGAAATCAGATTTTGATTTTGTTTTTGCTGCCTGCCCTCATTCCACTGTGTAGTATTCTCCTTGTCCTCCCTAGTTCCCTCCATGTGTTTCCTTCCCATCCCTGTCCTCTCTCTTCTCCCCAGGTCCCAGTCAGGTTGGAGGTTTGCCTCCCGCCAACATGGGCAGAATATCTCTAACCTCATCTTCCCTCCCAGATCCCCTGGTATTGATCTCTGTGTGGCTGGTGGCCTCTGGAACTACCAGTCCGCCGTCCAGAAAGCAGACTTCATATCTGCCTATGCCTCCCACCTCAAACTTGACTTTCTTGCTTTAACTGAAACGTGGCTCTCACCAGAGAACACGGCCACCCCGGCTGCCCTTTCCTCTGCCTTCTCTTTTTCCCACACACCCAGAACCTCTGGCAGAGGAGGTGGCACAGGTCTCCTAATCTCATCCTCATGGAGATCTAGTGTCTTCTCCTCATCCCTCTCCTTCTCCTCTTTTGAATTTCATGCGGTTTCTGTTACTCTGCCGTGCAAACTGCTTGTTATTGTTGTTTATCGCCCCCCGGGTCCTCTGGGGAACTTTTTGGATGAGATGGACATCCTCCTCAGCTCCTCACCTGTCAATGAGTCCACCCAGTCTACCTTTCTCTCCCTCCTCTCTTCTTTTGACCTTACCCTCACTCTTTCCCCTCCCACCCACAAAGCAGGCAACCTTCTTGACCTCATCTTCACAAGGAGCTGCACAACAACCAACCTCTCTGTAACACCACTCCATATATCTGACCACTCCTTCATCTCTTTCTCTCTTCCACTCTCCTCTAACACCCATCCACCTCTCCCACCATCCACTGTCACCTGTCGACGGAACCTACGCCACCTGTCTTCCTCCACCCTCTCATCTACAACCTCTCCTCCCTACCATCTGCGGAGTCTTTCTCTCGACTGTCTCCCGATGATGCGGCTACAACTCTCATGTCCTCCCTCTCATCTTCCTTTGATTCTCTGTGTCCCCTCACCACCAAACTAGCTCGGGCCTCCCCCCCCAGTCCTTGGCTTTCTGATGCTCTACGAGCTGTCCGAACCGAACTGCGGGCGGCGGAGAGAAAATGGAAAAGGTCCTGTCTCCCCAGTGATATGGCTTCCTTCCATGCCCTCTTATCATCTTTCCATTCCTCTGTCTCTCTAGCTAAATCTTCCTTCTTTCGAAAATTAACGCGGCCGCCTCTAATCCCCGCAAACTGTTTTCAACTTTCTCCTCTCTTGCCTACCACTGTCAGAACAGCAGAATCCCTCCCCCTATTTCGACGCAGACTCAAAACCCACCTTTTCAAACTCTACCTTAGTCCTCCCTCCTGATTTCCCCTGCCCCTCCTTTCTGATATCCCTATCCTTATCTAACCCCCCCCCCAAAAAAAAAAAAAAAAAAAATGCACTTCTGATGACAACTATGTTTAGAACAGCATTTCCTGTGTATTTTGCTAGTTTCTGGATGTGATGCTCTGACTTATGGTAGAACCTATGCACTTGTAAATCGCTTTGGATTAAAAGCATCTGCCAAATGACTAAAATGTAAAAAATGTAAATGTGTCATTTCAATAAAAGGCTGTCATGGTTTCTCACTGTCTACGCCTGAAAATTCCTGTATTTACCAGCAGGAGTAATTGCCTCCCGCATGTGGAATGCAGGTATAATCATGGCTGATTGCAGTCACCTGCTTGAAGAGCTATTTAAGTCTGTTCCTGGCACTGCTCTGAGCTTTGGTGTTTCAGTTTAACACGTACACAGAGCCGGTAAGGTATTGATGTAGACAGTCAGAGAGTTTTGAGGACTGAATTGCTTTTATTCTTGAGAAGCATTCAGTTGGAATTTAGAAATTAGAAATGAGAAATAGAGAAGTTTAGGGACCTAGTTTGTTTTTTTCCTTTGGGTTGGTTAGTTCCTGTAAACCTTCCCTAGTTTTTTTGTTCTGGGTTCCGCTTCTGTTTTGAAGAGCGAGTGGCAGAGTTTGGCGCATGAAGTTTAGCCCGTTCAAAATTGCCAGTAAAATTCACTTTCACCAGCCGAGAGCAATTACCCTGTGGGGGACAGAGAACTGCTGGTGGTCAAGCTGACACTGGAGGAGTGGCGACACTGGTTAGAGGGGGCTGAGCACCCATTTATGGACAGACCATAAAAACTTAGAATACATCCAGGGTGCTCAGAGGAAGAATTCGAGACAGGCTCGGGGGTCGCTATTCTTCTCGAGATTCAACTTCTTTCTGACCTACCGTCCAGGTTCTAAAAACCTGACACCGGACGCTCTCTCCCGACTATATGATGGGTCAGAGGACGATCGTCCTCCTGCACTGATTGTCCCAACCACCCAAATAATGGCTCCAGTGTCATGGGGTATAGAGACCGTTGTGCGGGAGGCACAACGTCTGGAGCCAGGTCCGGGGGGGCGACCCTCCGGGTCGTCTGTTCGTCCCCAACAAGATATAGGCTCAGGTCCTTCCTTCGTCCCAGATGACGGGGCACCCGGGGGTTCATCATACCCAGGAGTTCCTGAGCAGGCGGTTCTGGTGGCCAGGGATGAACAAGGATGTGCGGGAGTTTGTTTTGGGGTGTGCAGTGTGCGCCCGCAACAAAGGGTCACACCGGTCCCCACCCAGTCTTCTCAGACCCTTGCCTGTCCCTAGCCATCCTTGGAGTCACATTGCCATGGATTTTCTGACTGGTCTGCCAATATCAGACAGACACACAACAATCCTGGTGATTGTGGATCGTTTTTCTAAGGCAGCTCACTTTGTTCCCCTTCTGAAGCTACTGTCAGCTCCCGAGACTGCCCAACTGGTGGTGGACCATGTTGTCCAGATACACGGCCTTCCAACGGTCTGTTCGTGGTCCCCAGTTTACGGCATTGGTTTTGGCGTGATTTTTGTACCCTCCTTGGTGCTACGGCAAGCCTCTCCTGGGTTCCACCCAGAGACCAATGGCCAGACTGAACGCACTAACCAGTCTTTGGAGAGCACGCTTCGGTGCCTGGCCTCTGCCAATCCCTCCTCCTGGAGCCGTCAACTCGCCTGGGCGGTGTATGCGCACAACACCCTGCGCAACGCTTCCTCAGGTCTTTCTCCGTTCAAGGCTCAGTTTGGGTATCAACCGCCACTGTTCCCCAAACACGAGAGAGATGCTGGGGTGCCATCTGCCGTGTATTTCGTTCGGCGTTGTAGGGCCACCTGGAGGAGAGCACGAGCGGCTCTCCTGCATTCGTCTGCCCACCAGAAGGCACTGGCGGATCAACATCGCCGCCCAGCGCCTTCCTACCGGGTTGGGCAATAGGTGTGGCTAGCTACCAAAGACTTGCCGTTGCGGGTAGAGTCCCAGAAGCTCGCTCCCCGGTATATTGGGCCTTTTAAGATCACACGCCGGATCAACCCGGTCACGGTGCGCCTTCAGCTACCACGCACCATGAGAGTGCGCCCTACTTTCCATGTGTCCCGACTCAAGCCAGTGCTCACCAGTGTTTTGGCGCCGGCGGAGACACCACCATCGCCCCCACGGATCGTGGGCGGCCAGCCAGCGTACACCGTGCGCCGCATTCTGGCCAGTCGGCAAGTTGGCAGGGGGGTTCAGTACCTTGTCGACTGGGAGGGCTATGGACCAGAGGAGCGCTGTTGGGTTCCATCCAGGAACATTCTGCACCCGGAAGCTCATCAATAATTTCCATAGACAGGGTTCTGATGGATCGTCTGGAGCCGCTCCTTAAGGGGGGGGGGTCCTGTCATGGTTTCTTACTGTCTACTCCTGAAAATTCCTGTATTTACTTCTCTAGACCTCTGGAGGGCTTGCCGGCTTAGCTCAGCAGGAGTAATTGCCTCCCGCATGTGGAATGCAGGTATAATCATGACTGATTGCAGTCACCTGCTTGAAGAGCTATTTAAGTCTCTTCCTGGCACTGCTCTGAGCTTTGTTGTTTCAGTTTAACACGTACACAGAGCCGGCAAGGTATTAACGTAGACAGTCAGGGAGTTTTGAGGACTGAATTGCTTTTATTCTTGAGAAGCATTCAGTTGGAATTTAGAAATTAGAAATGAGAAATAGAGAAGTTTAGGGACCTATTTTTTTTTTCTTTGGGTTGGTTAGTTCCTGTAAACCTTCCCTAGTTTTTTTGTTCTGGGTTCTGCTTCTGTTTTGAAGAGCGAGTGGCAGAGATTGGCGCATGAAGTTTAGCCCGTTCAAAATTGCCAGTAAAATATCTCGTTTTTGTTTCTCCTAACCAGTATAGCTCAGGTCAGCTTTTATTTTCTGTTGGCAGATCGCCGGGGAGTTTGGTTCCCTTTTTTTGTTCTTTCCTCGCCTATTTTAGTGGTTGTCCAACTTATCGTTGGTAACTTTGTGATCCCTTCCCGGTCACTCTTGGTCTCTCGCCCCTGCTCCCTCACAAAGCCATTGGAAGCTAAAGCATAATGTTCTTCTGAGGGAAAGTCTACAGCAGATTTTGTTTTAAAAATGGCAGAAATAGTCAATAAAAAATGTCAGGAGACACAACTGAAACATTGGAGACAGAAGAAATTCATCACAAACCAGTTCTCAAATGTTCAAAGCATTCAGACCGGACATGTTTATTATTTGGTCGGGACCACAAACTGGTCCTGCACAAAATCGGACTTTCCTGTCCAAAATTGGTCATTTGGCAACCCAAGCCCCACCTTTCTCACATCCTGCAGTCTGTAATCGCCAGAGCTGGTCTGGAAGGTGCAGGTGCCTGATTAACCAGAGGAGGCACTGTTGTGTGATTTAATGGGCAAACCATGCCCTTCTGGAGTCCCAGCCCCAGTCGGCAGAAACATTTTTTGTATTTATCTTTATTTTTTAGTGATGATTCCGCTTTGTTTCTTCTATTTACCATTGCCAGTCTATTCTTTTTATCAAGCTAGCCTGCCACATGAGAAAAGCAGCAGCATTTACCTGAAATGTGCAGATATTCTGTATATAACAGCAGTGTATTTGTGATTTTAGTTTCATATTGCAACACACCCTGGCCCACCTGAATATATGATGGGAGATGTGTTATGCCAGGGGGAACAGAGGAACCAAAACAGACAGTGGTGCAGAAAAATGGCAGGTTTAATTTCAAAAGGGGCAGACAGAGCGGAGTCAAAAAACAGGCCAGGGTCAAAAACCAGGGGGTCAGTCCAAGAAATATCAAACAAGCAAAGAAGAGTCCAGGGAAGCAGGCAGGGGTAAAAACAGGAAATACTGAAGAACAAGGGCAAGGACAACAAGAACAAGGAGGCTAGAACCGGGGAAAGGAATACAGGGCTCAGGACTCAAAAGACAGGACAAGACAAACTAGCAGCGTGCAACTGAAAAGGAGAATGAGATAAACTGGGCGAGGCATGGGAGTGAGGGCGGTCTAACAAATAAACATCAGGTGAGACACATGAAAGGGTAATAGGACAATAGCGAGGGGGAAACAAAAACGTGGACTAGAATCCAAAGACACACATGTAATACAAACGGCTCCGAACTAGGGAGTAGACAATTTGCAGAGAATCAGGGGATGCAGAGATAGACAGGTGCAAATACTTCGCTGAAACTAAGCAAGTAATCAGTGATGGAATAGGGAGGCGGAGTTACAGAACAGAATTGAAACTGGAGATGCATTAGTAAGTTAGTTATGTGATTTAAATTACAAATACCCAAAACTAGTGAATGTTATTTTGTTAGTTTGACAAACATATTAGTGTGTTCGTATAATTAGTACTGTACAAATTCTATGTTAGTTGGGATTAGTATATTAGTGCTATGTACAAACATGAAATGGAGAGAAAGCAGGAAGTAAGGAATGTAAGATTGGAAGGAAGATTGAACCCCGGAACTACCGTAAACACCTGAATAGTGGGGCACGCAGACAAGGGAGTGACTGGGCTAGAAAACATTCAGACTCCGACATCACAGGGGAAGACGAGTGCAAAGACGAATGAATATAAACAGAACACCAGACATGAATATGAAAAATAATAAATTACAAGAATAATGATAATAAACAATGATAAACTAACACACAGAACACAGGAACATAAGAAGATGATGGAAATGATGTAGCGTTGTTGCCAGGGCTGGCAGGTGATACCGTCGTGTTTACAGCCGTTCCATTCTGTTCCCCTGCACACAAAGGAGACAATGTGGCTGTACGAACACTTTCATGGGATTTTAACTTTATTTAAAGCTGAGGAGATATTGATTCAATTTCAGCATTTATCATGGCAGTGGGGCAGCTAAAAGTATGCAAATCAATTTCAGTGCCCTGAATTGAGTTTCCTTTTGTTTTCTTCATTCTTTCATTGTTTTGTTCCCATTCAAATTCTTCATTGTGAAACACGTGCACGCACACACATACATGATCGTGATCATTATAAAATTATTGTGATCAAAGGATCTCATTTCAATAAAAACCATTGGAAGCCAAAGGATAATGTTCTTCTGAGGGAAAGTCTACAGGAGATTTAATTTAAAAAATCGCAGAAATAGTAAATAGAAAATGTCAGAAGGAGACACAAAAACTGAAACATTGGAGACAGAAGAAATTCATCACAAACCAGTTCTCAAATGTTCAAAGCATTCAGACCGGACATGTTTATTTTCTGGTCGGGACCACAAACTGGTCCTGCACAAAATCTGACATTCCGGTCCAAAATTGGGCATTTGACAACCCAAGCCCCACCCATCTCACGTCCTGCAGTCTGTAATCGCCAGAGCTGGCCTGGAATGTGCAATAGCCTGACTAACCAGAGGAGGCACTGTTGTGTGATTTATTGGGCAAAACATGCCCTTCTGGAGTCCCAGCTCCAGTCGGCAGAAGCATTTTTTGTATTTATCTTTATTTTTTAGTGATGAATCCGCTTTGTTTCTTCTATTTACCATTGCCAGTCTATTCGTTTAATCAAGCTAGCCTGCCACATTACAAAAGCAGCAGCATTTACCTGAAATGTGCACATATTCTGTATATAACAGCTGTGAATTTGTGATTTTAGTTTCACATTGCAACAGACCCTGGCCCACCTGAATATATGATGGGAGATGATGGAAATGATGTAGTGTTGTTGCCATGGCTGCCAGGTGATACCGTCGTGTTTACAGCCGTTCCATTCTGTTCCCCTGCACACAAAGGAGACAATGTGGCAGTACAAACACTTTCATGGGGTTTTAACATTATTTAAAGTTGTGGAGATATTGATTCAATTTCAGCATTTATCATGGCAGTGGGGCAGCTAAAAGTATGCAAATCAATTTCAGTGTCCTGAATTGAGTTTCCTTTTGTTTTCTTCATTCTTTCATTGTTTTGTTCCCATTCAAATTCTTCATTATGATACACGTGCACACACACACATACATGATCATGATCATTATAAAATTATTGTGATCAAAGGATCTCATTTCAATAAAAACCATTGGAAGCCAAAGGATAATGTTCTTCTGAGGGAAAGTCTACAGCAGATTTAATTTAAAAAATGGCAGAAATAGTAAATAAAAAATGTCAGAAGGAGACACAAAAAGTGAAACATTGGAGACAGAAGAAATTCATCACAAACCAGTGGTCAGATGTTCAAAGCATTCAGACCGGACATGTTTATTTTCTGGTGGGGACCACAAACTGGTCCTGCACAAAATCTGACATTCCGGTCCAAAATTGGGCATTTGACAACCCAAGCCCCACCCTTCTCACATCCTGCAGTCTGTAATCGCCAGAGCTGGTCTGGAGGGTGCAGCTGCCTGACTAACCAGAGGAGGCGCTGTTGTGTGATTTAATGGGCAAACCATGCCCTTCTGGAGTCCCAGCCCCAGTCGGCAGAAACATTTTTTGTATTTATCTTTATTTTTTAGTGATGATTCCGCTTTGTTTCTTCTATTTACCATTGCCAGTCTATTCTTTTTATCAAGCTAGCCTGCCACATTACAAAAGCAGCAGCATTTACCTGAAATGTGCACATATTCTGTATATAACAGCTGTGAATTTGTGATTTTAGTTTCACATTGCAACAGACCCTGGCCCACCTGAATATATGATGGGAGATGATGGAAATGATGTAGTGTTGCTGCCATGGTTGCCAGGTGATACCGTCGTGTTTACAGCCGTTCCATTCTGTTCCCCTGCACACAAAGGAGACAATGTGGCTGTACGAACACTTTCATGGGGTTTTAACATTATTTAAAGTTGTGGAGATATTGATTCAATTTCAGCATTTATCATGGCAGTGGGGCAGCTAAAAGTATGCAAATCAATTTCAGTGTCCTGAATTGAGTTTCCTTTTGTTTTCTTCATTCTTTCATTGTTTTGTTCCCATTCAAATTCTTCACTGTGATACATGTGCACACACACACATACATGATCATGATCATTACAAAATTATTGTGAACAAAGGATCTCATTTCAATAAAAACCATTGGAAGCCAAAGGATAATGTTCTTCTGAGGGAAAGTCTACAGCAGATTTAATTTTTTAAAAATCGCAGAAATAGTAAATAGAAAATGTCAGAAGGAGACACAAAAAGTGAAACATTGGAGACAGAAGAAATTCATCACAAACCAGTGGTCAAATGTTCAAAGCATTCAGACTGGACATGTTTATTTTCTGGTCGGGACCACAAACTGGTCCTGCACAAAATCGGACATTCCGGTCCAAAATTGGGCATTTGACAACCCAAGCCCCACCCTTCTCACATCCTGCAGTCTGTAATCGCCAGAGCTGGCCTGGAATGTGCAATAGCCTGACTAACCAGAGGAGGCGCTGTTGTGTGATTTAATGGGCAAAACATGCCCTTCTGGAGTCCCAGCCCCAGTCGGCAGAAACATTTTTTGTATTTATCTTTATTTTTTAGTGATGATTCCGCTTTATTTCTTCTATTTACCATTGCCAGTCTATTCTTTTTATCAAGCTAGCCTGCCACATTACAAAAGCAGCAGCATTTACCTGAAATGTGCACATATTCTGTATATAACAGCTGTTAATTTTTGATTTTAGTTTCATATTGCAACAGACCCTGGCCCACCTGAATATATGATGGGAGATGATGGAAATGATGTAGTGTTGTTGCCATGGCTGCCAGGTGATACTGTCGTGTTTACAGCCGTTCCATTCTGTTCCCCTGCACACAAAGGAGACAATGTGGCTGTACAAACACTTTCATGGGGTTTTAAACTTTATTTAAAGCTGTGGAGATACTGATTCTATATCAGCATTTATCATGGCAGTGGGGCAGCTAAAAGTATGCAAATCAATTTCAGTGTCCTGAATTGAGTTTCCTTTTGTTTTCTTCATTCTTTCATTGTTTTGTTCCCATTCAAATTCTTCATTGTGATACACGTGCACACACACACATACATGATCATGATCATTACAAAATTATTGTGATCAAAGGATCTCATTTCAATAAAAACCATTGGAAGCCAAAGGATAATGTTCTTCTGAGGGAAAGTCTACAGGAGATTTAATTAAAAAAATCGCAGAAATAGTAAATAGAAAATGTCAGAAGGAGACACAAAAACTGAAACATTGGAGACAGAAGAAATTCATCACAAACCAGTTCTCAAATGTTCAAAGCATTCAGACCGGACATGTTTATTTTCTGGTCGGGACCACAAACTGGTCCTGCACAAAATCTGACATTCCGGTCCAAAATTGGGCATTTGACAACCCAAGCCCCACCCATCTCACGTCCTGCAGTCTGTAATCGCCAGAGCTCGCCTGGAATGTGCAATAGCCTGACTAACCAGAGGAGGCACTGTTGTGTGATTTATTGGGCAAAACATGCCCTTCTGGAGTCCCAGCTCCAGTCGGCAGAAGCATTTTTTGTATTTATCTTTATTTTTTAGTGATGAGTCCGCTTTGTTTCTTCTATTTACCATTGCCAGTCTATTCGTTTAATCAAGCTAGCCTGCCACATTACAAAAGCAGCAGCATTTACCTGAAATGTGCACATATTCTGTATATAACAGCTGTGAATTTGTGATTTTAGTTTCACATTGCAACAGACCCTGGCCCACCTGAATATATGATGGGAGATGATGGAAATGATGTAGTGTTGTTGCCATGGCTGCCAGGTGATACCGTCGTGTTTACAGCCGTTCCATTCTGTTCCCCTGCACACAAAGGAGACAATGTGGCAGTACAAACACTTTCATGGGGTTTTAACATTATTTAAAGTTGTGGAGATATTGATTCAATTTCAGCATTTATCATGGCAGTGGGGCAGCTAAAAGTATGCAAATCAATTTCAGTGTCCTGAATTGAGTTTCCTTTTGTTTTCTTCATTCTTTCATTGTTTTGTTCCCATTCAAATTCTTCATTATGATACACGTGCACACACACACATACATGATCATGACCATTACAAAATTATTGTGAACAAAGGATCTCATTTCAATAAAAACCATTGGAAGCCAAAGGATAATGTTCTTCTGAGGGAAAGTCTACAGCAGATTTAATTTTAAAAATCGCAGAAATAGTAAATAGAAAATGTCAGAAGGAGACACAAAAACTGAAACATTGGAGACAGAAGATATTCATCACAAACCAGTGGTCAAATGTTCAAAGCATTCAGACCGGACATGTTTATTTTCTGGTCGGGACCACAAACAGGTCCTGCACAAAATCTGACATTCCGGTCCAAAATTGGGCATTTGACAACCCAAGCCCCACCCTTCTCACATCCTGCAGTCTGTAATCGCCAGAGCTGGCCTGGAATGTGCAATAGCCTGACTAACCAGAGGAGGCGCTGTTGTGTGATTTAATGGGCAAAACATGCCCTTCTGGAGTCCCAGCCCCAGTCGGCAGAAACATTTTTTGTATTTATCTTTATTTTTTAGTGATGATTCCGCTTTATTTCTTCTATTTACCATTGCCAGTCTATTCTTTTTATCAAGCTAGCCTGCCACATTACAAAAGCAGCAGCATTTACCTGAAATGTGCACATATTCTGTATATAACAGCTGTTAATTTTTGATTTTAGTTTCATATTGCAACAGACCCTGGCCCACCTGAATATATGATGGGAGATGATGGAAATGATGTAGTGTTGTTGCCATGGCTGCCAGGTGATACTGTCGTGTTTACAGCCGTTCCATTCTGTTCCCCTGCACACAAAGGAGACAATGTGGCTGTACAAACACTTTCATGGGGTTTTAAACTTTATTTAAAGCTGTGGAGATACTGATTCTATATCAGCATTTATCATGGCAGTGGGGCAGCTAAAAGTATGCAAATCAATTTCAGTGTCCTGAATTGAGTTTCCTTTTGTTTTCTTCATTCTTTCATTGTTTTGTTCCCATTCAAATTCTTCATTGTGATACACGTGCACACACACACATACATGATCATGATCATTACAAAATTATTGTGATCAAAGGATCTCATTTCAATAAAAACCATTGGAAGCCAAAGGATAATGTTCTTCTGAGGGAAAGTCTACAGCAGATTTAATTTTAAAAATCGCAGAAATAGTAAATAGAAAATGTCAGAAGGAGACACAAAAACTGAAACATTGGAGACAGAAGATATTCATCACAAACCAGTGGTCAAATGTTCAAAGCATTCAGACCGGACATGTTTATTTTCTGGTCGGGACCACAAACAGGTCCTGCACAAAATCTGACATTCCGGTCCAAAATTGGGCATTTGACAACCCAAGCCCCACCCATCTCACGTCCTGCAGTCTGTAATCGCCAGAGCTCGCCTGGAATGTGCAATAGCCTGACTAACCAGAGGAGGCACTGTTGTGTGATTTATTGGGCAAAACATGCCCTTCTGGAGTCCCAGCTCCAGTCGGCAGAAGCATTTTTTGTATTTATCTTTATTTTTTAGTGATGAGTCCGCTTTGTTTCTTCTATTTACCATTGCCAGTCTATTCGTTTTATCAAGCTAGCCTGCCACATTACAAAAGCAGCAGCATTTACCTGAAATGTGCACATATTCTGTATATAACAGCTGTGAATTTGTGATTTTAGTTTCACATTGCAACAGACCCTGGCCCACCTGAATATATGATGGGAGATGATGGAAATGATGTAGTGTTGTTGCCATGGCTGCCAGGTGATACCGTCGTGTTTACAGCCATTCCATTCTGTTCCCCTGCACACAAAGGAGACAATGTGGCAGTACAAACACTTTCATGGGGTTTTAACATTATTTAAAGTTGTGGAGATATTGATTCAATTTCAGCATTTATCATGGCAGTGGGGCAGCTAAAAGTATGCAAATCAATTTCAGTGTCCTGAATTGAGTTTCCTTTTGTTTTCTTCATTCTTTCATTGTTTTGTTCCCATTCAAATTCTTCATTATGATACACGTGCACACACACACATACATGATCATGACCATTACAAAATTATTGTGAACAAAGGATCTCATTTCAATAAAAACCATTGGAAGCCAAAGGATAATGTTCTTCTGAGGGAAAGTCTACAGCAGATTTAATTTTAAAAATCGCAGAAATAGTAAATAGAAAATGTCAGAAGGAGACACAAAAACTGAAACATTGGAGACAGAAGATATTCATCACAAACCAGTGGTCAAATGTTCAAAGCATTCAGACCGGACATGTTTATTTTCTGGTCGGGACCACAAACAGGTCCTGCACAAAATCTGACATTCCGGTCCAAAATTGGGCATTTGACAACCCAAGCCCCACCCATCTCACGTCCTGCAGTCTGTAATCGCCAGAGCTCGCCTGGAATGTGCAATAGCCTGACTAACCAGAGGAGGCACTGTTGTGTGATTTATTGGGCAAAACATGCCCTTCTGGAGTCCCAGCTCCAGTCGGCAGAAGCATTTTTTGTATTTATCTTTATTTTTTAGTGATGAGTCCGCTTTGTTTCTTCTATTTACCATTGCCAGTCTATTCGTTTTATCAAGCTAGCCTGCCACATTACAAAAGCAGCAGCATTTACCTGAAATGTGCACATATTCTGTATATAACAGCTGTGAATTTGTGATTTTAGTTTCACATTGCAACAGACCCTGGCCCACCTGAATATATGATGGGAGATGATGGAAATGATGTAGTGTTGTTGCCATGGCTGCCAGGTGATACCGTCGTGTTTACAGCCGTTCCATTCTGTTCCCCTGCACACAAAGGAGACAATGTGGCAGTACAAACACTTTCATGGGGTTTTAACTTTATTTAAAGCTGTGGAGATACTGATTCTATATCAGCATTTATCATGGCAGTGGGGCAGCTAAAAGTATGCAAATCAATTTCAGTGTCCTGAATTGAGTTTCCTTTTGTTTTCTTCATTCTTTCATTGTTTTGTTCCCAATCAAATTCTTCATTGTGATACACGTGCACGCACACACATACATGATCATTACCATTACAAAATTATTGTGAACAAAGGATCTCATTTCAATAAAAACCATTGGAAGCCAAAGGATAATGTTCTTCTGAGGGAAAGTCTACAGCAGATTTAATTTTAAAAATCGCAGAAATAGTAAATAGAAAATGTCAGAAGGAGACACAAAAACTGAAACATTGGAGACAGAAGATATTCATCACAAACCAGTGGTCAAATGTTCAAAGCATTCAGACCGGACATGTTTATTTTCTGGTCGGGACCACAAACAGGTCCTGCACAAAATCTGACATTCCGGTCCAAAATTGGGCATTTGACAACCCAAGCCCCACCCTTCTCACATCCTGCAGTCTGTAACCTCTTCAAGCAGCACCTCTCCCCATCCCTCCCTACCTCCCTGTGAACCTTAATTGTTGTCTCTGTGACTTGCTTTGTGTATCGGTATTTTTAGTTGGCTAGGTAAGCAGTGTTTGGATAGTTAACTTTGGTGACTTTTGCTCTGTTTGTTTGTTTGTTTGTTCAAAAAAAAAAAAAAAAAAAAAAAAAGGCCCCTTGTCCTTATCTTTGTTGTACAGGTAGCAGTTGAAATTGTACTTACCTCTAGGGTCTTTCAGCGAACTTATCCCTGGTTATGGGTATGCACTTTGTTGTACGTCGCTCTGGATAAGAGCGTCTGCCAAATGCCAATAATGTAATGTAATGTAATGTAATCGCCAGAGCTGGTCTGGAATGTGCAATAGCCTGACTAACCAGAGGAGGCGCTGTTGTGTGATTTAATGGGCAAACCATGCCCTTCTGGAGTCCCAGCCCCAGTCGGCAGAAGCATTTTTTGTATTTATCTTTATTTTTTAGTGAGGATTCCGCTTTGTTTCTTCTATTTACCATTGCCAGTCTATTTTTTTTTATTAAGCTAGCCTGCCACATTACAAAAGCAGCAGCATTTACCTGAAATGCGCACATATTCTATATATAACAGCTGTTAATTTGTGATTTTAGTTTCATATTGCAACAGACCCTGGCCCACCTGAATATATGATGGGAGATGTTGGAAATGATGTAGTGCTGTTGCCATGGCTGCCAGGTGATAGCATAGTGTTTATAGCCGTTCCATTCTGTTCCCCTGCACACAAAGGAGACAATGTGGCTGTACAAACACTTTCATGGGGTTTTAACTTCATTTAAAGCTGTGGAGATACTGATTCTATTTCAGCATTTATCATGGCAGTGGGGCAGCTAAAAGTATGCAAATCAATTTCAGTGTCCTGAATTGAGTTTCCTTTTGTTTTCTTCATTCTTTCATTGTTTTGTTCCCAATCAATTCTTCATTGTGATACACGTGCACGCACACACATACATGATCATGATCATTACAAAATTAATGTGAACAAAGGATCTCATTTTACCTGTAACGCAGGTAGCAGTGAAATCAGAACAGCAGTCGTGTTTCTGGAGACACGCCTCATCACAGAAACAGCCTCGATAACAATTTGTATTGAATCCATCACAGCATAATTGTGGGTACTCAGAACAGTTCCCTAAAAGCAAAATAAAACAGAAAATTAGGTTGCAAGATAGAAGGTAAAATGGATGCAATCTTGACTTCAAGTCTCCATTACAAAAGTTAGAAAGCCCGTAGGAGCAATCCTACAGCTAAAACAAAATATGTTGTAACAGACTGTACACACCTATAGAATATCACTTAACTCAAGTCAACCTGCCCTGCTCTGTATGAGATTAGACACAACTCTATCAATGGTCTTTAATTTTCATGAGCTGTAGAGGTCTGTGTCATTTCAATAAAAAGCCATTGGAAGCCAAAGGATAATGTTCTTCTGAGGGAAAGTCTACAGCAGATTTCGTTAAAAAAATGGCTGAAATAGTAAATAGAAAAATGTCAGAAGGAGACACAAAAAGTGAAACATTGGAGACAGAAGAAATTCATCACAAACCAGTGGTCAGATGTTCAAAGCATTCAGACCGGACATGTTTATTTTCTGGTGGGGACCACAAACTGGTCCTGCACAAAATCTGACATTCCGGTCCAAAATTGGGCATTTGACAACCCAAGCCCCACCCTTCTCACATCCTGCAGTCTGTAATCGCCAGAGCTGGTCTGGAAGGTGCAGCTGCCTGACTAACCAGAGGAGGCACTGTTGTGTGATTTAATGGGCAAACCATGCCCTTCTGGAGTCCCAGCCCCAGTCGGCAGAAACATTTTTTGTATTTATCTTTATTTTTTAGTGATGATTCCGCTTTGTTTCTTCTATTTACCATTGCCAGTCTATTCTTTTTATCAAGCTAGCCTGCCACATGAGAAAAGCAGCAGCATTTACCTGAAATGTGCACATATTCTGTATATAACAGCTGTGAATTTGTGATTTTAGTTTCACATTGCAACAGACCCTGGCCCACCTGAATATATGATGGGAGATGTTGGAAATGATGTAGTGCTGTTGCCATGGCTGCCAGGTGATAGCATAGTGTTTATAGCCGTTCCATTCTGTTCCCCTGCACACAAAGGAGACAATGAGGCTGTACAAACACTTTCATGGGGTTTTAACTTTATTTAAAGCTGTGGAGATACTGATTCTATTTCAGCATTTATCATGGCAGTGGGGCAGCTAAAAGTATGCAAATCAATTTCAGTGTCCTGAATTGAGTTTCCTTTTGTTTTCTTCATTCTTTCATTGTTTTGTTCCCATTCAATTCTTCATTGTGATACACGTGTACCCACACACACATAAATGATCATGATCATTACAAAATTATTGTGAACAAAGGATCTCATTTTACCTGTAACGCAGGTAGCAGTGAAATCAGAACAGCAGTCGTGTTTCTGGAGACACGCCTCATCACAGAAACAGCCTCGATAACAATTTGTATTGAATCCATCACAGCATAATTGTGGGTACTCAGAACAGTTCCCTAAAAGCAAAATAAAACAGAAAATTAGGTTGCAAGATAGAAGGTAAAATGGATGCAATCTTGACTTCAAGTCTCCATTACAAAAGTTAGAAAGCCCGTAGGAGCAATCCTACAGCTAAAACAAAATATGTTGTAACAGACTGTACACACCTATAGAATATCACTTAACTCAAGTCAACCTGCCCTGCTCTGTATGAGATTAGACACAACTCTATCAATGGTCTTTAATTTTCATGAGCTGTAGAGGTCTGTGTCATTTCAATAAAAAGCCATTGGAAGCCAAAGGATAATGTTCTTCTGAAGGAAAGTCTACAGCAGATTTCGTTTTAAAAATGGCAGAAATTATAAATCCAAAATGTCAGAAGGAGACAATAAAACTGAAACATTGGAGACAGAAGAAATTCATCACAAACCAGTGGTCAAATGTTCAAAGCATTCAGACCGGACATGTTTATTTTCTGGTCGGGACCACAAACTGGTCCTGCACAAAATCGGACATTCCGGTCCAAAATTGGGCATTTGACAACCCAAGCCCCACCCTTCTCACATCCTGCAGTCTGTAATCCCCAGAGCTGGTCTGGTAGGCGCAGGTGCCTGACTAACCAGAGGAGGCGCTGTTGTGTGATGTAATGGGCAAAACATGCCCTTCTGGAGTCCCAGCCCCAGTCGGCAGAAGCATTTTTTGTATTTATCTTTATTTTTTAGTGAGGATTCCGCTTTGTTTCTTCTATTTACCATTGCCAGTCTATTTTTTTTATCAAGCTAGCCTGCCACATTACAAAAGCAGCAGCATTTACCTGAAATGCGGACATATTCTATATATAACAGCTGTTAATTTGTGATTTTAGTTTCATACTGCAACACACCCTGGCCCACCTGAATATATGATGGGAGATGTTGGAAATGATGTAGTGTTGTTGCCATGGCTGCCAGGTGATAGCATAGTGTTTATCGCCGTTCCATTCTGCTCACCTGCACACAAAGGAGACAATGTGGTTGTGTAAACAATGGGCACTCAAACCTATTCATGAGCCGAGCAGTGCAAGCTGCTGTTTGGAGAAGGCTTGTTACCTCATCCATCTGCACGGCTGGCAGTAGTTGGCCTGACTGTGATATTACTCCTCTGACCATCAAAAGAATGCAGTGAGGGTGGTCATTGTTCAGATTATAGGTCTTGTATATATGGAAGTGGTAGCCTCATTTAGGACAGGTTCATGAGCTAACTGCAGCAAACAATAAGTTTAGCTTATTTGTGAGAGGAAATATGAATCACAGGAGATTCAATTCAATTCAATTCAATTCAATTTTATTTGTACAGTGCTTTTTTACAAAGGGCCTTACTTCCTTGAGGAATTCCTTTAAGAATTACACCAGCAAACATACAATAATGGTTTAGACTATACAAGATTTACCCACATAATATTTCCTTTGCAAATAATTTATGTATGCTTCTTTGTCGAATAGCTTGTACATCCAAGCTTTTTTTCCCTTTTTTATTGAGAATCTCCATGAAAAGTATTGGAAATACAAAGGAAAGTTATTTTCTGGACTGGCCTGCAAGCCTTTGAATAATCTAAAACAAAGATGTAGTTAAAACAAAATTACATAAGGCTATGCATCCTTCACAAGTGCATTACCCTGCCCTAATGCATCTAATTTTCATCCCTCATTTTGAGATTCCACATCGACTCGCTGTGGCTGAGATAGAGACACACAGACAGACAGAGACAGTTCCAAAGAGGAAATATTACCATTATTTTCATGCTGCTTTCGTTTGCAGCGAAGAGTAACAGGAAAACATTCATAGGTGATGTGTCACCTTTTTGGTCTGTCCCTTGCACAACCATCTGAAACATGTACTTCAGCGTTCTGTGCCACTGGAATGTCTTCCGTATTGTGGAACAATACCTGGCCAACTAGGCTTTTTTTTTAATCTGAAATTAAAATTTATAATAAATGTATCGATATAAAACACATCCAATTATAATTTGTATCTTGTTTCATGACACTATGAGTTGAGGAATTCTGCATTTACACATTAGCCTTGGCAGAAATTTTAACACTCTATGGGTTGCACAGCGGCATATAACTCTGTTCACGCTATTGTGGTGTGAACTGCAGTGGTGCCGATTTGGTTGGTAGTTTTTCTAATGCTCCATCGCACCATGGAGGCTAAGTTGTGGCATTTTGTTGTGGTTTGGGAAACACACCCCAGAATTGTAATATCAAATATACAATTTAGCATTAAAAAAAACTTTTTCAGAGAAAATGCCACTTTTAGTGGTATTTACTGTGTTTTGCTACCTGCTTTGAACACCTGCTTGTCACCTAAACTGCAGTCCTCAATTCTCTGTAGAGCATGATGGTGCCACCCCTTTACAAGACTCACTTTCATTCTCCTTAAAACTTCGACAGCCATCTGAAACTAGCTAGTATCGTTCCAGATAGACTTTTATTCAAAGTGTGTCACAATCGATCCCGCTCATTCACCAACGCACACACACATCAACAGCGCTTTGCGCAGGGAAACCTTGACACACCCTGGGGAGGGATCGAACCGGCAACCTGCCAACAGCAACAGCGCTTAGCTAACGTCACCGACCACGTGCACCAAGGGGACTTCCTCTTGCACTAAAGTAAGTGCACACACATTCTAACTCTAACTCTGCTAATGTGCAAGCTGATATAATTAGTCTAACAGGGTACATTTAGCATAGATTTACTTGATGGTCACAATAGTAAAATCTCCCACCGTTGTGTTTATAAATTTAAAACTGTGTGCGGTTTAGCCCTGTGTGCCCAAACCTCATTCTGGATATCATGACTTCCTCCCTTCTGCCCCTACCTGCATTTCATGGCCCGTTTACTCCCTTTGGATAAAAATGCTGTCCGCACAAAGTCAGTCCCATCATCTGGAGTCTAAACAATAATGTTTGAGCTTCTTTAACTTTGTTTTAGTAATATTTAGACTAATTCTGACTCTTAAAGGGTTACCTTTCATAAGAGATCGGAATTATGCCTGTCATCAAAAGGGTTCAAGAATAGTAACCATCTAATTATAGTTTGGGGCATAGGGTGGGGCAACATGGCTCAGGCAGTAAGAGCAGTTGTCTGGCAGTCGGAGGGTTGCCGGTTCGATCCCCCGCCCGGACTGTGTTGAAGTGTCCCTGAGCAAGACACCTAACCCCCAAATGCTCCTGACGAGCTGGTCAGTGCCTGGCATGGCAGCCAATCGCCGTCGGTGTGTGAGTGTGTGTATGAATGGGTGAATGAGAAGCATCAATTGTACAGTGCTTTGGATAAAGGCGCTATATAAATGCCAACCATAATTATGTCATTTTCAAGTGCATGTCAAGAAAAGGGTTGGATACTAAAGGGATTAATATTACATTACATTACATTATTGGCATTTGGCAGAGGCTCTTATCCAGAATGACGTACGGTTGATTAGACTAAGCAGGAGACAATCCTCCCCTGGTGCAATGCAGGGTTAACGGCCTTGCTCAAAAGTTTGAACGTCTTTAACTTAGTTTTAGCTTGAGCAACCTATGTTGGTAACCAGAGCAAAATAGATTTGATCAAAATAGAGACGCTATGCAGATGGCTAAGTTTGGTTTTGATAATTTTTTTATCTTGTTAAATTAAAGGTTTTAAACGAGGCTTAAATAAGTTTCTTATTCACCACTTCATGTTCCTAATTCCCAGTCCACCTTAAATTGTTTTAACTACACTGGTGCTGTAACTGTCTACGTGCAATGTCCACTGAAAAGTTTTTCAACCTTGGGCTACACATTACACAACTATATCACACTATAGCCAGCTGTTTTGTGCTGATGATAGCTAGCCACTAAAGGCAATGATTGTTTTCTGATTTCATTTATTGCTCCCATCACTCTGTAAATGCATGTAGAGCAACATTGTTTGATAAAACTATTCATTTAATTATCCTTCGTACATCCCTGAAAAAATAAATAACAGATTTGTAAAACAATTTTCTCCTTTCAGTGATAATAAGAAGTCATACCTGGACAGAGTTGTGTTCTCTATGACACATGTGGAGCTGTAAGTCACTATATTCAGCTGGAATAGAGAGCGGTGAAGCACTAATGAAAGCAAAGAGAAATGATGCTTTACCTGCGTCATTAGCTGAGATGGTGGATATCAAGAGGAGTAACAGTGCAGCTCCTGAGATCATCATCCTTCTTCACTCTTCTCCAGCCTCCAGTGAGGCAAAAACAAAGAAGTTATGAGTAGTATTACTTCAGATTATGAACTTATTTGTTCTGAATAATGAACAGTAATTACAAAGAACTTTGCAATCAATCAACCTCAGTCACTTCTGAGCACAGAGGTTTATATCATCTCTGAAGCTGGCTGTGATACCTTAATTGCTCTAATTGCCATCAAGATATGACCATAGCCAGCTTCATTTCTGGGAAATGAAAAAAATTCAAAACATTCAGTATACTGTATGTTTATTCATGATGTGGTTGGAAACCAGCACATCAACATACCAGTTTTTATTTTATTTAAAACACAATTTCAGGCTTTCAGCATCGTCTAGCTCGTATTCAAGAACAATTTGTTTGCGGTAACATGCAGCAAGAACGGCAAAATAAGTGACCGAGGGGCACATGAGCAATATTAGCATTTTTATTTCATTGCATGAAACTGAAGCACAGATTCAGAGCTACAGAATGAGGTGTCACTGACCAAGTCAAATTTTGGATGTGCAGAGTTAAAATAAAATATAGTTCATAAATTCATAAATATATCAATTTATCAAAAATATTCAAGTTAAAACGTTAATTTTGTGGTAAATTGTGATACTTTTTTTTACTCTTCTCATCTGCTTATGCCATCCATCCATTATCCTAATCCGCTTATCCTGAACAGGGTCGCAGGGTGGCTGGAGCTTCTCCCAGCATACATTGGGCGAAAGGCAGGAATACACCTTGGACAGGTCGCCAGTCCATCACAGGGCACACACACCATTCACTCACACATTCCTACCCACAGGCAATTTAGACTCTCCAATCAGCCTAACCTGCATGTCTTTGGACTGTGGGAGGCAACCGGAGTACCTGGAGGAAACCAACACGAAAATGGGGAGAACATGCAAACTCTACACAGAGAGGCCCAAGGTATGGATGATGTGTTGAAAGTGGCATTACTCCCATTCTCACGTACTTAGCGGTGACTGACAAGCTATCCCAGATGCAAATGCCCTGTAAACTGTAAAAAAGGCTGTAAAAATACAGGTACTGAGCTGCATTGTATGTTCAAAATATGGGAATCTTCATCTTATTTAATTGTTTTTCAATTTGATTTGTATAACGCAAAGGTCTGTCACAAAGACAATTTACAGAGTAACAGAAGAGCAAAAAGGGAAAGCACAAACACCATGCTTGTGCCCCAAAATAGCACGTACATGTGGTAAAAACTTACCAGTGAAAAACAGCCTCAAACAGTGGTGAGAAAAAACTCCCCAATGAGAAAAAGCTTACGGGGAGCCTATCCTCAGCTGGAAGGCAAGGTGCAATGGTAGGATGGATTAAACATATATGTCGTAAGAAATCTATTACAACAATTCAAATGGTTTCAACCAGTCGGTTAAAGAAAAAATGGCGAGAAAAGCAGGAACTCCAAATGAGGGAAAGTGTAGTGAGCAGTTTTAGAGAGGCAGGCTGATGCAGTGGGACCTCCAGGATGTGTCGAGGCATGGGCATGGACACGCAAGGTCGGTGGTTCTAATCCCGGTGTAGCCACAATAAGATCCGCACAGATGTTGATCCCCTTGAGCAAGGCCCTTAACCCTGCATTGCTCCAGGGGAGGATTGTCTCCTGCTTAGTTTAATTAACTGTACGTCGCTCTGGATAAGAGCGTCTTCCAAATGCCAATTATGTAATGTAATGTCTAGTTTAACCACTAGGCCACCCTGTAGAGTCTTCTCTGTGAGGAGTTTTCAAGTTTCTTAATACGTTTGAGTGGGTTTCATTCCAGGCACTCACTCTTACTTCCTCCCAAACCAAAAAAACATAAGTCCTGTACATCAAGTTAGGCCCTTGACCAAGGCACAGGCCTCAGAACTGGAGTTGGTCCCCAAGAACTGCACTGCACCGTACTACTGGGGGGCTCACAGCAATTCAGTGCAAATTATTTTTCAGACAGTAATGCAGGAAACATACTATATTTAACAGAATTTTACAGAAAAGCCTCCACCACTACACATAATGTGAAATTTATCAGTAGTTTTCCACATTTCTGTACACTGTACTGCCACTTCAAGCCTTCCAACTTTCCAAAAAGACACCAGGAATGTATGTTGTATTTTCAATGTATTTTGAAAATAAACCATGTATTTTCATTTTATAAGGAACTCCCATAACTTGAATATAGGTACTTGAGCACAACCTGAAACTGCTCAATCTATGTTGCTTATAAAATAAAGTGAGTTTATACAGCAGGCCAGGTAGCCGAATGTTAATTACCTGGAGGCTATTTTTTACGTAAGTATTGTAGTGCCTCAATACAGTGACAGTGAGCCAGAGCATTTTAAGAAGAGCAATTTGATCTTTCAGGACCGGCTTCTTGTTCTTTGGAGCTACACTGACATCTAGAGACAAAGGCCCTATACTGCAGTCTTAATGAATAATACTTCTTCCACAGCAAAAAGAAATATTAAAACAGACCACATATTATGTCTCCTACGCTTGCACTTTATTAGGTACACCACCAAATTGAATCAGCCAATCATGTGGCAGCAGCTAAATGCATAAACACAGGCAGACATGGTCAAGAGGTTGCAGAGAATGGTGCGAAAAACAAAAAACATCCAGTGTGCAGCAGCTCTATGGGCGAAAACGCGTTAATAAGAGACGTGAGAGCAGAATGGCCAGACTGGTGAAAGCTGACAGGAAGGTGACAGTAATGCAATCAACCACAAATGACAACCGCACATGTTTCATGAAGAAGAGCAGACCATCTAGAGCACAGGTGTCAAACTCCAGTCCTGGAGGGCCGTAGTGTCTGCTGGTTTTTGGGGTGTTCTGGGTTCATTCAAGTAATTGATTGGTTAAAGTATCCACACGCCTTGTTCTCAAGGCCTTAATTGGCTTTAATTGGCAGCTGATTGAAAGGAAACCACAAAAACCTGCAGACACTGCGGCCCCCTGGGGATTCAGTTTGACACCCCTCATCTAGAGATTAGACACACGAGAGTGCTAAAGCAACATCAGCATAAGAAGCAATAACAAACAATGAAAGGCCACGTGCCTGTTTCGTTTTCGTTTTTCGCCATCACCCAGTGCAAGGAACCTCGGCGTGGTGATTTCGGTGCTAACTGTGAAAAGTTCTAATAAAGATTCTTTCTGGAGGAATTCTCAAATGTCCCAATATTTTCACAAATCTCACAAATCAGTTGTGTTGTCATTGCAAATGCAGGATGCACAAAATGCTTTCACGTTTAATGGGACAGATAAACATTTTTGAAATATGGTTGTCACCAGGATATATGAGCATTCTCTTTAAATGTGCAAGTCACATTTCTGGAAAGCAGCAGATCTGGGTTATGTGGAAACTTCAGAATTTGACTCACTCTCTTATGCTCTCATACAATGATGTGTAGGCTGTGATCTTGTCTATATATCCACATAGCATTTTGGACAGGTCTCTAGTTCCTGGTTAGCTTCAGTCATGAGGTGAGAAAAAAAAACATGACAACTGAATGGCTTTAAGAATTCAAGAAATTCTTACTTGCATTAGATAATTTCACTTACAGACACGTCAAGTAAGGACAATAACTTGGCAGTTGTGTGCAGTGCACTTCAAAAGCATCCCCACCCTCATTAAGACAAGCAAAGGAGGCTGAATAAAGAAAAGGCATAGGCAATGATGCTCATTTATAGGCACACAAAAATGGGAAAATTATATTCTTTAATACAGTTTCTCAGGGGAAAAGATTTTAACTGCTAATATTGCTTCACATTTATTTGCACTAATTTATTTAATAATACAAAATTCAACCAAAAACATTTTATTGATCCTGCTGTTGCAGCCTATCCACTTCCAAGGTCAAAGTGTGCATGCCACAGTCGTAGCGTATGGTCATTTATCCTTCCTGTCTGGCTATTCTCCTCATTAACAACATGTTTTTTTCACCACAAAACTGCCGCTGAATGGATTTTTTCAGTTTTTCACACTATGCCCTGTAAACTGCAAAGTCTCTTTTGCTTGTACATCCCAGGAGATCAGCAGTTTGTGAGATACTCAAACCACCCCCACTGGCGCCGACAATCCTTCTACAGTCAAAAGTGCTTAGACCATGGATCTTGCTCATCCTAATGCCCATCCGAAACCTCTTCACCATGTCTGCATGCATTATGTATTGAGTTGCAGCCGCACAATTGTTGTTGCTGTTTGGAGCAGGTTGTTTGTATTAACGAGCAGGTGTACCTAATTAAGTGGTCAGTGAGTGTAAATGCACACATCATCAATATCTGTCAAATAGATCAAGTTTGTCTTCAACTGCTCTTTGCCAATAAATGTTGCCATTGCTTGCGATTCTGTCTATGCCTACACAGGGTAGATCACAATTCAGGAATACAATAACCTGTGGAAAAACATATTTGTGGCTTTGGGAGACCTTTGACTATGCGAGAATAGTATTTTCTTTAAAAATTATATTAAAAGTTTACCTGTAAAAAATTTTTTTGCATTTCATACAGTGACATGTGGCATGCACACTGGGTGTCCTATATCACTAAACTCTTTTCACAGATCCAGTGTCGCTCTTTCCTGCATGACGCGTCATTCAGCTTCTTCATTACCTCTCCACAGTCTTCCTCACCAACACTGTTTGGCTCCCCTGGAGTCCACATCCTGGGATATAAAATAAAAGCATGATCACCGTTAAATAACCAAACTGATCTGACGCCCATCCTAGTGTAATCAGCACTAAGGCTGATTTCTAATTCAAAATCTGCACGTGGTCAATTAGGGGGTCTGTGCTGGTCAGTAGTCTTTCAGTGAGATTGGGAGGTAGGCTGGGTCAGTGCTCACCCACTGGCAGGAGAGGTGCCATCCAACCACTTCCAGTTTCCCTCAGTGCCGATGTCATTCAGTCCCACCCAGTATGGTTGAGCAGTTGCATTTGCAAGGAATTCCTGAAGGCAGAAAGCACAAAAATCCTCATAATGTATGTGCTGGTGAGCGCCATAAAAATATGTCCGCCAAGGCCAACAATGTTTCTTCTGCAAGCACGGTGGCTTCTGTTAACTTTTCTAACAACTTACTGGAGGTTTTTTTTTTGTTCATTGTGAGCATAACTACCTTACAAGCTGCTGTTCATGACACAGACATTGGTTAATCCATTTTAATTTGAAAGGGAACTGTCTCCCCATATATTTTCAAGAATTAAATGCCCAGTTGGCCTGGCAGTATTACTCCAGCAGGAGCAGGTTCTGTTACTCTTTTGCAGTGGGTTGGTAGCATTTTCTCCTGGATTAGTTAAGTATAATTTGTTTGTGCTGTTTTTTAGTTTAGTTGTCATTGTAGTGTTGTTCTCCTGTTTATTTGTTTGTTTGCTTTTTAGTTAGTGCAAATGGTGTTTATTTAGATTACATTGAAACTGGGCTGTGTGTTTGTTTATCTCAGGTGAGCTAGGCTATTAAGTTAGGCTATTGTTTTCACTGGCTGGCAGGTCACAGCTTTTGTTGAAGGGGGAGCCAATAGTTTGCACCCTGCTCAGGGTATAATTACTGGCACAGCTGAAGTCACTTCAGTGTGCATTACTCTTCTGCAGTGGGTTGGTAGCATTTTCTGTATTCAGCGTCAGCTTGTTATTTAAGCCGTTGTGTAGCGCACCAGCGGCAGCCTCGGCGTTTGAAGTCGCAGGTGTACAAAGTCGAGGGTGTCTATCTACGGGTGTCCATCAAGGCTGTCTGAGAGCCTGATGATATTTATTTTATTTTTTTATTTTTTTTGCTGCCTGCCTGCCCTCATTTCACTGTGTAAGATTCCTCTTGTCCTCCCTAGTTCCCTCCCTTTCCTCCGCCTTCTCTTTTTCCCCACACACCCAGAACCTCTGGCAGAGGAGGTGGCACAGGTCTCCTAATCTCATCCTCATGGAGATCTAGTGTCTTCTCATCCTTCGCTTTCTCCTCTTTTGAATTTCAAACGGTTTCTGTTACTTTGCCGTGCAAACTGTTTATCGCTGTTTATCTTCCTTCTTTCACTCGAAGATTAATGCAGCTAGTGTTGGCATTTCAGGCTGCTAAGGGGACTGCCCGACCTTACATACAATCCTTGATCACTCCCTACTCCCCAGCTAGACAACTCCGGTCTGCCAGCTCTGGTCGCCTTATGGTTCCCTCACTACGTAAAATGTAAATGTAAAATGTTAGCGTCAGATTAGATTTTGGATGGGAAAGAAAGTATAAATGTACACTATACAGCATTAAAACACCAAACAGAGAATGTCTCACCATCTCTTCCTCTGTTTTCACCATAGCAAGAGTAGCACCCATGGCTATACACTGCTCTCTTGCCATCTCCCAGGTGCTAGTATTCTTGGAAAGGTAGTAGGCTTTGCAGCCAAACCGCTTCCAGCCTGAAATCGCCACAAACAATATAGGTACTGGCAAAGAGCGATAAGGAGTCAAAAGAGAAAAGATTAAAGACAACAATGACCACCCTGAGGATGTCAGAACGGCAGTCTCTGACCACTTTCAAACACAGACTGAAGACTCATCTCTTCAGGCTGCACCTTTCCCTCCCTACCTCGCCACCATGCTTAGCCTTGTATATGCTCAGTAGTTCTTATCACCGGCGTACAAACTCCAACTGGCACCGCCAGTCCCGCCCCAGATTGCAATTATTGAAGACAAAGGTGGTTCAACCAGTTATGTTTAAGGGGGCAATGTCTTTTTCACAAGGTGATTTGGGTGTTTGATAACATTTTTCATTAAATATACTTTTTTCCAGCACTGTATACTGTATATATAAAGATTATCATGAATATACAACAATCTCAAGTGAATATTTCAAAGAATCTTAACTTCTATTCAACGTAGACTGATGGAAGCCAGATAAATTTCTCTTGAGGAAAATATGTCTCCTTGCGGATTATTTTATCCCTCACTAGTTGGTCACTGATTTTGTTCCTCCATTAATGACTGACAAGCAACTGACAGTGTAACTGAACCTTAGTGTATAAGAGATTTGCTTAGCACAGGCCTGTGGCAAAAGAGGTGCAGAAAACAAACACACTAATAATTGTTTATTACCTTTCACGTTTAATGCCGAGACTTTGGCATCAAGATCCTGTATCCCAGCATTGATTTGAGAGTCTATAGATGACACGCACACAAAATGAAAGAAAAAAAATAAACTGAGACGGGTGCGTGGGAGTTGGACCCAAAATGCACAACTCAGAAACAATGGTTAGATGGTCCCGTCAGGGCTTTATTCGGGACGAATTCCAGGAGCCTAGTCAAAACAAGCAAAGTCCATACACGGAGATCCAGCCAAACAAACACAAAAAAAAAAAAAAAGCATGGTGCCGAGGGAAGAGGCAAACTCGTAGTCGGTAGACGTGCAGGAAGGTCCGGTAGCGGGGCAGAAGTACAGGCGGACGGCAGGCAGAGTCATAGTCAAGGGCGATGCGGAAGTCGAAACCATGAAACAATCAGCGAGGCAAAGATACAAAAACGGTAGGCGAAGACGTGGTCAAAAAACAAACGATGGTCAACGAAACTGAAATCAATAAACACTGGTCGGTAAAACAGGCTTGGCTCGTAACGTGACTCAATCAGAAAATAAAGCTCAAGCGTTGCGTTGTAAACAAGAGGCAGACAATTTCGCGAAGAACCGTAGTGCGACTGGGCTATAAATGCGGGTGTAGACAGGCGTAGACAATTAGTTTAGAGCGCAGCAAGGAAATGAAAAACAGGTGCGATAGATGACAAGTTTAACAAGGTAATTAGTCATCGTTAGTAATAAACCTATCCTGCCCTAGCATTAGTAAATTAGTAAATGACATGCACGAGAAACGTAAGGTAACATGAACACATAATTAGTTTGTTAGTTCTACTCAATCCTGATCTAGCGTTAGTAGTTTTAATAAATAGACAAATGGAAACAATTAGGATGTGAATGACAGAAAGAGAGAGAGAAAAGGCGGAACACAAGGTTTGTGGAAAGACATGTGTATGTTTAAACAGCAACCAGTCTACGTAACAATAAACATAAATCAAAACATAACACAAAACGAAACTAAGACGATAACCACTCAACATAACAAGGTAATATAATCGTAACGAAACATAACGAGACATGACGAGAAAATAAATCGTAACGAGAAATAAACTAAACAACATGACCAACCTAGACTAACATAATACATGATAAGACAATACGTGACTAAGACAAAATGAATAAACATAAAATATGGCAAGACAGACCTGAAACGTGACATAAACATGCATATGAATAGCTAAAAACACAACATCTCTTTCTTAATAAAAATAAATAATATATATTTGTGCTATGACTCACACATGCATATCCATGCACACAGCCCAGCAATCTGCAGCACCACACAGATGGTGACAAAGAAGTAGAGATGGCAATGTGGTCTCCTATGACCTAGTCTCTTCAGGCTGCACCTTTCCCTCCCTACCTCACCACCATGATTAGGCTTGTATATGCCATCGACTATAATGGTTAGTTATATATAGATATTGTCGTGTTATTTTGTTTGAGCTATAGTATTGTTATACTCTGGGTATTCTAGCTGCCAACCATGGGATGCTAGTTCGTAAGTTGATGTATTCTTGAAGGGTTCCGATTGTATCTGTATGGTCACGCTCGGACTCGTACCGTACTGTCCTCTTCACTCTTGTTCCTGTGTTCGATCTGCATTTCATTGTACATCGCTCTGGATAAGAGCGTCTGCTAAATACCTTGTAATGTAATGTAAAGACAGGGGTGTGAAACTGCATAAGCAACCTGAGAGACAGAACATGAGTCCCATCAAATTGCTAGTTTGCCAAGTTAGTTTTTGTGATTATTCATTTCAATTGATTGGTTGCAATTATTGAAGACAAAGGTGGTTCAACCAGTTATCATGTTTAAGGGGGCAATGTCTTTTTCACAAGGTGATTTGGGTGTTTGATAACATTTTTCATTAAATTAATGAAATCTTTAAAAAAAATATATATTTTTTTTTAAATGTGTTTTGTGTTTACTCAGTTCCTTTTTTCTAATATTACATTTTTCAAAAGAAAAATTCAGTGTGACGAATATGCAGAGGCAGATAGAGGAAGTCAAGAAGGGGGCAAATACTTTTTTCCCACACTGTATACTCTATATAAAAAGATGATCATGAATATACAACAATCTCAAGTGATGAATATTCGGAAGAATCTTAACTTCTATTCAATACATTCTCCTACAAGACTGACGGAAGCTTGGAAGTCAGATAAATTTCTCTTGAGGAAAATGTCTCCTTGCTTGAAGATTATTTTATCCCTCACTAGTTGGTCACTGATTTTGTTCCTCCATTAATTACTGACAAGCAACTGACAGTGTAACTGAACCTTAGTGTATCAGAGATTTGCTTAGCACAGGCCAGTGACAACAGAGGTGCAGAAAACAAACACACTCATAATTGTTTTTTACCTTTCACGTTTAATGCCGAGACTTTGGCATCAAGATCCTGTATCCCAGCATTGATTTGTGAGTCTATAGATGACACACACACACACACAGAAAATGAAAGAAAAAAATAAACATGCCTGTGAATAGCTGAAAACACAACATCTCTTTCTAAATAAAAATAAATAATATATATTTGTGCTATGACTCACACATGCATATCCATGCACACAGCCCAGCAATCTGCAGCACCACACAGATGGTGACAAGGAAGTAGAGATGGCAATGTGGTCTCCTCTGACCTAGTTAGGCAAAGCAAAGTTATTTAAAAGTATGCAGATCACTCATCTAAATGTTTACTGAACTGCAATGGGTTTCCTGATCATGTTGGATCGTAAGATCAGAAACAATTCAGTGTGACAAACAAGCAAACATAAAGGAAATGGGGTGAATACTTTTTCACACATTAACGATTGCAAGGTTCTTGAGCAATGGTCATTCTCTTGCTAACTCTTTCTGTAGCTCTTGTTTACCAGCCTGAACATGACATAGCCAAAATAAAATGGAATGGGATTCCCTTGGGGGTTCCAATAAATATTATGACAGTAGTGTATAATATTACTACAAATATTATGGAAACAAAGTAAGAGAAATGCAGATATTAATTGACAATGACACTGAAATAATCATTCCCCGTTGTTTTTCTAAGCTATGTCTAGGCGGGTTTCCGCATTTAGTTTCCCCCTTGTTATTGTATCCATACCCTATTATGTTTCCCACCTGTTGTCCCACCTGTTGTCTGTTGTCTGTTAGCCCACCTCTCTCCCATGCCCCACCTAGTTTGTTACCTTCCCTCATGTATTTAAACCCTAGTGTCTGCTTTATACTTTGTCAGAACATTGATCAATTTTCAGTTGCCGATTCATAGTAAGCATGATCATTTGAGATTTGTGAATGACACCCTTTGCCATTGATTATGGTTATTGGTTGTTTTGCCTTCATCGACTCTGTTTTTGGCTAGCCCTTTTTGTACCTCAGCCCTGACTTCACAGATTTTTGACCTCTGCTTTGTTTTTTTGCATCTCGATTCTGCCATTGTTGATTCTCTGATTACCTGGCTTGATTTGGACTGAATAAAGACAATGTTTTTACATACTCCTGGTCTGCGTCTGGACCGTCACAACTGGAGCCGTTAGCCCATTTAATCCGCCATTTACATTTTGCGTTCTGTTTCATTTCCATTTTCCTTATTTCGCATGCAGGGGGTATCAAGAAGCAAGATTACTGAGTTAGCTGGATACTGTACAAACTGGAACAGCTGTTTCAGAAGGGGGACATATTTTATATTTCTACAATATTTACTTTCAGTGCCCATGAAAAATAATTAACGATGAAGCTCCTACACTTTTTATTGTAGGCTATTGGCTATTGTAGCCTGTGATTGTAAACATGCATTTAAAGTCCAAGCGTATTTTGTGTGCTGCAAGCATGGATGACTGTAAGCAGGATTTTAAAGAGGTTTTTTCTGTAAAAGTGTGATCCAGATGGCTCGTAAATCAAGACTAAACTAAAGGGACACTTTAGTTTCTAACAAGTTTTTTTTAGTGTGAAACCCACTGATCTTTCACACTTTCACACTGTCATGTTCCAGTTCCCCTTGTGTCTATTAGGATTATTATTTGTTTTAGGATTTATTATTTGTTTTAGGATTTATTTATTTATTTTCCAACAGATGCAGTTAAAACAGACATTTCATAGATATAGTCTCATACACAGGAATGTCAGGTCCAGGCAATTGTACAGTTACCTCCTCTCTGGGGGGTCTGTCTTCCAGCTTGTCGTTCCTGGTCATACCACTTCTCCTGGTCACTGGGGAGCGTCGCTAAATGATACTCCTCAGCTGAAACAACATCATGTCTTCATGTTGCTGTTTTTTGTATGAGTACGTGGATATAACTGAACACTTAAATTGATTATGGTTATTGGTTGTTTTGCCTTCATCGACTCTGTTTTTGGCTAGCCCTTTTTGTACCTCAGCCCTGACTTCACAGATTTTTGACCTCTGCTTTGTTTTTTTGCATCTCGATTCTGCCATTGTTGATTCTCTGATTACCTGGCTTGATTTGGACTGAATAAAGACAATGGGTCTCATTCATGAAACGTGAGCAGAACGAATTTGTGTGTAAAATGTGAGTAGAGGGAAATTTACGGGTTTTTGGCATTCATCAATATTTTAGTAGCTCCGATCTTTTCGTAGCTACTAACAATATCTACACCTGCTGCTGACCATGCGTAGTGCTTGTGTAAATTCAAGAATGCACATAAATAATGCTTGTCACTATTGGAAATTTACATTTTAATTCATATTGCGCTCTGTTATGTAAACAATACGCAGATGCCTTTGAAACACGTGATATGAACATGACAAACAATTAAAAATATAACACATTTAGTTAAATTAGTTGGCAATTAGCAGGTTTAAGATCCATATTAGGTTCATGATTGTGAATTATCTATGTAAATCAACTCAATAGATTACACATTCTTTGTGATGCATTTGCTTACATAAACCGGAAAAACTTTAATTCCGTTAATGTGCAACCGATCTGTGATGCAAAGTGTATGCTGTTAAACGTTGTGGCACGGTGGCCTGGTGGGACGCATGATGCATTTATCCTGCGTAATAGCGCAGTTGGCATGCGTTTGGAGGATGGAGCTGTGAGGAACGGCTGGCTCATTGGTAAGAATATAGCCTGCCTATACAATTGCATGTGTGTTTTATATATGGACTTACCCTTCTATATCCATAGGGGATAGGGGTTACCCACTGACGCCGTGGCTTATGACCCCACTGACCAACCCGCAGACACCACAGGAGCTGGCATACAATGAGGCACACGCTGCTACTCAGGCCGTTGTGGAGCGCACAAACGGGGTCTTGAAGGCAAGATGGATCTGCCTGGACAATAAAGGTGGTACGCTTCTTTATGCACCCGGGAAGGTGTGCAAAATAATATTAGCCTGCTGTGTCCTGCACAATGTGGCCATTAAACAGGGCCTTCCCCTGCCATTTACGTTTAACCTCGGATATGGTTCTATTGTCTACAGAAGCAACATTAACAGCATCTGTCACCTCCTTCCAGGTCTTCGCTTTGCCTGTCCCTGTCACAACACCACTACTGATAGAAGAAAAGAAAATATTTTTTCTTGACTCCACTTCACCCAAGATGATTTCGATCTCCGCTTCGGAAAAGTTTTTTTTTCTTTCTCTCTCTTTCCTTGTTTGCGCCATGATGACTGATAGGTCGACTGGATGCGTCTACACCTCCTTATATGGTAATCATTGTCTATTCATGGGCGGAGATTTATGCTAATTGCTGATTGCCGGGAGCGCGCTTTCACTTTACAATGGATTGGCATTCATGATCATACACACGCGTTTCCCGCGGAGTTCATGAATCCGGAGTAGGTTTTTAGTAGCGTGGACATTTATGTGCAAATCTGCACATAGATTTACTAACGTTTCATGAATGAGACCCAATGTTTTTACATACTCCTGGTCTGCGTCTGGACCGTCACAACTGGAGCCGTTAGCCCATTTAATCCGCCATTTACATTTTGCGTTCTGTTTCATTTCCATTTTCCTTATTTCGCATGCAAGGGGTATCAAGAAGCAAGATTACTGAGTTAGCTGGATACTGTACAAACTGGAACAGCTGTTTCAGAAGGGGGACATATTTTATATTTCTACAATATTTACTTTCAGTGCCCATGAAAAATAATTAACGATGAAGCTCCTACACTTTTTATTGTAGGCTATTGGCTATTGTAGCCTGTGATTGTAAACATGCATTTAAAGTCCAAGCGTATTTTGTGTGCTGCAAGCATGGATGACTGTAAGCAGGATTTTAAAGAGGTTTTTTCTGTAAAAGTGTGATCCAGATGGCTCGTAAATCAAGACTAAACTAAAGGGACACTTTAGTTTCTAACAAGTTTTTTTTAGTGTGAAACCCACTGATCTTTCACACTTTCACACTGTCATGTTCCAGTTCCCCTTGTGTCTATTAGGATTATTATTTGTTTTAGGATTTATTATTTGTTTTAGGATTTATTTATTTATTTTCCAACAGATGCAGTTAAAACAGACATTTCATAGATATAGTCTCATACACAGGAATGTCAGGTCCAGGCAATTGTACAGTTACCTCCTCTCTGGGGGGTCTGTCTTCCAGCTTGTCGTTCCTGGTCATACCACTTCTCCTGGTCACTGGGGAGCGTCGCTAAATGATACTCCTCAGCTGAAACAACATCATGTCTTCATGTTGCTGTTTTTTGTATGAGTACGTGGATATAACTGAACACTTAAATCTTTTTCCTTTCTTTTTATTTAAAAAAAGCCTAACTAGGGACAGGAGTTGGAAACTAGCAATAGCTATAATCTCTGTATGCAGAACATCAGCTACCTGGACCTGGTGTAAACTGGCAGTAATGATGTTATGTCTCTTGGTATTGTCCCTACTCAAATAAACAATAAAATAAAAATTAAATTAAATTAATAACATTTTCTGTTCAACTCCAGGCCTACCCTATGCATTTTCACACAACCTTTGTTGTATGTCGCTCAATGCCATTCATGTAATGTAATGTAACCTACACTTACCACACTTATCACGTCATGTTTCATGTTTAGTTATTGTCTTAGTTACATTATTGTCATGTCACATATTATGTGAGTCTAGTCTTACCATGTTGTTATGCTTTATTTCTTGTTACAGTAAATTTTCATGTCATCTTACGTTTCATGTTTAGTTGTTACGATTTAATCGTTAGTCTTTTCATGTCACGTTTTGCAAACTTATTATGTCACGATTTATGTTTGTTTCATGTTATGTTGTTCTGTTCATTGATTAGCATACACTTTTTCGTGTCTTTCTGCAAACCGTGCACTCAGGCTTTCTCTCTCCTCCTTTCTGTCACTCACGCTTCCCTAATTGTTTCAATTTTCCTTGTCTTCTTACTAATCTACTAATGCTAGATCAGGATTGGGTAATACTAACATTCTAACCATGTGTTCATGTTACCTTATGTTTCTTGTGTATGTCATTTACTAATTTACTAACGCTAGGGCAGGATAGGTTTATTACTAACGATTACTAATTATCTCGTTATCTTGTCAATCCTCCACACCGGATTTCCATTCTCATGCTGCTCTCAATCTAATTGTCTGCACCTGTCTACACCTGCATATAAGCTCAGTTCCATGTCATGTCTTTGTGAAATTGTTGTCTCCTGTTTGTCAGTGCACTGCTTTAGCGGGTTTGTCAAGCCATTGGCTGCTTGTTATGAGCCAAGCCTGTTTATTGACCAAAGATTATTTACTTCTGATTTGTTGACCATTGCGTGATTGTACCACAACTTTGCCTGCTGTCTTTGTGCTTTTGCCCCATGGAGCAGATTTCGGTCTTGACTCTTGCACTGTCATCGACCCTGAGCCTGCCTACCGTCTGCCTGTACTTCTGCCCCGCTGACAGCTTTCCTGGCTACTGGACTTTTTCTATGGTGTACCGATTATGAGACTGCCTTCTCCCTCGGTACTGTACTCTGGTTTTGGCTGGATTTTACGTGTATGAGCATTGATGGGACTTTATTACACCCCTTTTGTCTGAGCATTTTGGGTCCAACCCCCCCCCACGCACCCATCTCAGGATGTTTACTCCTCACTACAGAAATATTGATACACTTACCACACAGACTTAAAACACAGATCTTCACCCATCCAAACACTGTTCATTTAAACCCAGGCTAAGTTGATTCTCTACAAGCCCCATACAGTTATGATGCAGGTATCCTCACCTTCAACATATGTGATCCACTTGGAATTGCACACTGAACTGAAAACAGGCCAGCTCCACTCATAATACAGCCCAATGATGCTAACTCAATAATGATCATACAGACTACAGCAATATCCAAACCTCTGTACTTGCAGTATTTAATGCCATGTGGCATAAACCTGTTGTGAAGTTAGGTGAAAAAAATAGTATTTGCTTTACTTTACTTTGCTATTGTCACAATGTCTTTAACTTTAACACATTTTCACCAACCCAAATGTTAATTTGGGGACAGAATTGAATTGACCTTGAATCTGGCCCTGGCATAGTCATCATTAGTCTTCCGTCAAGCATTTCAAGCAGTATTAACACACATCTCAGGTGTAGAAGCTGTACCTGAATTGTTTGCATAGATGTGTCCCTCCATTATGCATCTGTGGGTTCTTGCAGCTCACCAGGACTCGTCTGTTGGTATCTCTTCTGGTGTGTCAGCGTCAGTGTCTATATGTAGCTTCTGTGTGAGTCTGGCCCTCAGCCCTTCTCTGCTTTCTATGTGACCGCATTCTGGTGATGGCGTCCATTTTACAATGAAAAAAAACCACAGTCTTTCCTGTGAAATCATGTTCCCAGCAATTGTTGCTATGTTTCCTGTGTGTGTGTGTGTGTGTGTGTGTGTGTGTGTGCGTGTGCGTGCGTGCATGCGTGATTTGGGGGGCATACGTTGCTATGGGCTGACAGTTGCCTCCCAGGTCATTTGCACAGCTGATAACTCAAAAAACTATAAATTGTTACCAAATGAAAGGGGTATACATTTACCCTATAGACCCATGTCTTTATCATAACATAACATTTCTGTGAAATGATGTTCCCAGCAATTGTTGCTGTATTTACAATGTGGTACGGGCATGCATTGCTATTCACTTTCAATTCACGAGCAGCTCATTCGCAAACTATAAATTGTTACCAAATGAAAGGGGGTATACCTTTACTCTATAGACCCATATCTTTCATTATGATTTTCTGTGAAATCATGTTCCCAGCAATTGTTGTGCATATAGTAAATGTATACGCCCTTTCATTCGGTAACAATTGATAGTTTTTGAGTTATCAGCTATGAAAAACACAGAAAAGACTGTGAAATGTTAAAGATATGGGCCTATAGAGTAAAAGTATACCCCATTTCATTTGGTAACAATTGATAGTTTTGGAGTTGTCAGCTATGCAAAAGAGATGCTCGTCAATTGAAAGTCAATTGCAATGCATGTCCATACTACACCGTAAATACAGCAGAAATGGTTGGGAACATGATTTCATATAAAATTTTAAATAAACTATACAATAATAAAGATTTTGGCCTATAGAGTAAATGTATACCCCTTTCATCTGGTAACAATTTACAGTTTTGGAGTTATTTGGAAGTCGGAAGTTGGAAATTTAAACTTGGAAATCCGATGCAAAATGTAACACAGCACAACTTCCGGAACTGAGTCGGCTTGAATCGTAAGGAAACCATAGTGAGAAACGTTACAGGCTGGAGTAGTCCCAGACAGCCCGCCCACAGTAACACTCTCATTGGCTCTTCGCAATGTCAATCAATCAGTGTGGACGAAATCGGTACTTATGTTTTTATTACGCACAGCGAGAACACTCGGAAAGATTCGCCGCTAGTCAAAAAAGATTCCCGGCTGAAGCCACGCAAGCCTGGTGACACCACTGCTTGTCAGTGTGACGGGTTGAAATATTTAATATGTTGAATGGTAACGTTAGGGTTGAAATCATTTAAATGTCATCATTAAATAACATCAAACTAGTTAGCTAGCTGACGTTAGCTAACGTTAACTGACTAAATTGAAGACGAGTGACTAATTAGCTCACGAACGTTAGTCTCAACAAGAAATAAATGACTTGAATGCTGTGTTTCTTTAAATATGGCCGGCCCCCTTGTGTACTACTCGCTAAATCAGTTAACTTATCCAGTTAGTTAGCTAACTTAACGGTACCTAATGTAACCGATGGCTTGAAAGAAGGTGTATTTACATAATACTATTGTACCCTGAGTTATGTGCTGGTAGTATTTAGACACGTTGTGTCAGGGTTTGGAGGTAGTACCGATGGTGGTCACCAGGGGGCTTTATTATTTTCACCAGACCCTCATTAGTGCCAAGGGAGCCTACCTCCGTAGGGTATTTAAAGCACTCAATGATAGTCGGTCGACGCTTTGGTGTCCACTGTTCGCTCTGGCTCAAAGCTGGTAAAGCACGCGGTAGACTCGGTAACCAAATGAGTCAGGTATCGTGCTGGTGTGGGTTTGTTTCTCTGTTTAAAGAAAAAGGTAAGGAAGGCGCTGAGCTCGTTAGTGCAGTGTGCACAAGCAGGTTCTTGGTTTCTCTTTTATTTTCGTGCTCGTGTGAGCCTTTGGGTGAGGGACGTTGTCCCCGGTAATTGTTTTTTGGTATTACCCTTAGTTCGCTCCTGGCTCTCCGCCCATCCCCTTACACGTTGATTGATGCAAGTACTCAGGTACAGCTTCTACACAATAATTCATTCGTATAGTTTCCAAAAGCATGACTCTTCTCATGTCACATTGTGGCATCCCTGTGTCTGACCCCTCTATTGTTTTAAAATATTTAACGCACGCACAGTACTGGTTCCGGAACCAAACTCCTGGAGAGGGGCTGCACTCTTTTCTGGAGTTGCTCAAGGTGAGAGGCGCCGGGCGGGTGTGGGGATACTCACAAGCCACCGGCTGAGCGCCAATGTGGGTAGCTCATAAGTGTACTTGGTACCAGAGCACCGTAGGCCAAAGATCGATGATCGACTTTGTGGTCGTATCATCAGACCTGCGGCCGTATGTCTTGGACACTCGGGTGAAGAGAGGAGCAGAGCTGTCAACTGATCACCACCTGGTGGTGAGTTGGATCAAGTGGCCGGGGAGGCTGCCGGACAGACCCGGTAAACCCAAACGTGTAGTGAGGGTGAACTGGGAAGGTCTGGCGGAGGCCCCTGTTCGCGAGGTCTTCAACTCCCACCTCCGGAGGAACTTCTCACGCATCCCGGGGGAAGCTGGGGACAGGGCAACGGTAACATGGACCCGACTCCGGATAAGCGGGTGATGATGGATGGATGGATGGATGGATGGATGTATTAATTCAGAAAAATACTAATTCATGAACTGACTGGATAAGTAACATGCATCAGAGCTGGTGAGAATGTGATTTTGGACAAAGCAGCATTGTGTTATTTTTATTAATTTAATTCATCATTTTAATCATATTAAGTTAATTTGTTAGACATCCATGACCACACATTCTTGAACAGGCTTAGTTAATTACATTTATTGTAATACATCTCAGGTACATCATGATGATGATACACATTCTTTCTTTGTCCAAAATCACCAGCTCTGATGCATGTGTTACTTATCCAGTCACTTCATGTTATTCTTCTTTGGTGTACCATGGCAGGGATTGCCCTCCCCCTTGTAGTTTGTTCTGCAGAACACAGTCCATGAATTTAATGGCCTTAAATATGGTCAAACAATTAGGCTAGTTTTATAACCATCTAATTTTCTTATGATTCCCATATAAGATGTAATGTATGATATACTATGTAATTTAGATCAGTCATAATCGCTACAAATTTGAGGCTCTTCAGTGTGTGGAATGGAAAGCTCTGAATCTACTGTGTGTGTAGACCATTCCATTCCATTTTCCATATGCGTAGCCCTTATTCCATGCCACATTTTTGCCACACTGCCTGTTTTAGCGCATCACGCACTAAAGACCCCAAAATTGTACCCTTTGTGTCAATTTATTGGAAGATAAAACCCAGGGTTTGCATAATGCGTTTTTGTTTGGTGGTTTGCTTAGAGCTTTTGTCTACTGAAAAGCCCAAAAATGTTTTATGCGTGTGAAGCCAGGAGATATGGTGGCCGCCTCGAGACCACCCTTGGACCCCCCTTTGGCCACCCCAGTAAAAAAATCCCGCCCTGTTGGGGCATATTTAGTCTAATCAATTGTAAGTCACTTTGTTTAAAAGCATCAGCTAAATAACACAGGAGGAGGGCAAAGAGCACAATGTCATGCGGAAGCCACAAAGAGCGTAGCATTGTTAGAAGACCGTTGTAAATCCCTTCCTGTCATTGAAAAAGGCCCACTGACATGTTGACTCACCCTCTGCATGTGTTTATAGTCCTTAAATTCAGGTTTCAAAATATGCAGTTGATGGGCCGGCACTCTGTACCAAAACATTGTATAGCGGTACAATAATAATTCAAGCTCATAGGTTGAAAATTGGTTCTAATTGCCACAGACAATGGTGTTTCAACGTCAGCGCGTTCACAGAGAAGGGGGAGGGATAAACAGTGTTTTGGTTTGAGCGTGTTTGTTGCTGCTGTTCCTCTTTAGACTGTAGGAAGTCTGAAATTATCTATTGTTTTGCTCACAGTAATGTTCTGTTCTAATACAGTAGGGGGCAGCAGTGGCCTATGTTTGGGCTTCTAACGACTACACTCAGTAAGATTAAGTTAAATTTGGCACAGAATTTGGTATTATTCTTAATGAATGACTTATTATAATTATTTACTTTTTAATTATTAATTTTATTTATTATTATTCGTTTTGTTAGCATTTCAGATATGCAGGAGCAAAGATTTGTGCATTCTTCAACACACATGTACATGCATATTGGCAAAAAAAATTAAATGAATAAATAAACATCAACTGTAATGTGCATGTTCAGATTTTGTAAATATTTTTGCAGGGTGTGCAGGGGTCCTCACTCCTGGTCCTGGAGAGTCACAGGGTGTGCTGGGGTCCTCACTCCTGGTCCTGGAGAGCCGCAGGGTGTGCTGGGGTCCTCACTCCTGGTCCTGGAGAGCCGCAGGGTGTGCTGGGGTCCTCAATCCTGGTCCTGGAGAGACGCAGGGTGTGCTGGGGTCCTCACTCCTGGTCCTGGAGAGCCGCAGGGTGTGCTGGGGTCCTCACTCCTGGTCCTGGAGAGCCGCAGAGTGTGCTGGGGTCCTCACTCCTGGTGCTGGAGAGCCGCAGGGTGTGGTGGGGTCCTCACTCCTGGTCCTGGAGGGCCGCAGGGTGTGCTGGGGTCCTCACTCCTGGTCCTGGATGGTTGCTCTTTTCAATGTTCATCATTGTCTGAGATCTCGGTGACCGACTTCCTCAGGTAAATAGCATATTGCTGGTAAAGTTACTGTCTTATAGAGTCAACGCTATAACACTTTTATCTTTTATATCATGTTATATATTGTATCTTATCAGGCTTTGAGTAATGTCATAATTTAGCCATGAGGTCACTCTTAATTTTGATTAACTTGGATTCAGTTACTGGTTGAGGAGCAATAAATGGAAATTGTCATAATTTCATTAAGTATTATGTATTTTTTATTATCAGTATTTATGTAGGGGAATTCAATAGTTGTGCATACAATCAATAATGAATTATTGCACACGAATGAATTATAATTAACTAAATAATTCTAATTCTAATTCTAATGATATATAATTATAAAAAATATATTATTAACAATGAATAATTCATTATTGCACTTCACAATATCCATCCATCCATCCATTATCTCAACCCGCTTATCCTGAACAGGGTCGCAGGGGGGCTGGAGCCTATCCCAGCATACATTGGGCAAAAGGCAGGAATACACCCTGGACAGGTCGCCAGTCCATCACAGGGCACACACACCATTCACTCACAATCCGCCTAACCTGCATGTCTTTGGACTGTGGGAGGAAACCCACGCAGACACGGGGAGAACATGCAAACTCCGCACAGAGAGGCCCCGGCCGACGGGGATTCGAACCCAGGACCTCCTTGCTGTGAGGCGGCAGTGCTACCCACTGCGCCATCCATGCCACCCACTTCACAATATCAATCAATGAAATAATTCAAATGAAATACACACATTACATATGAAAATATTTTCTTTTCATTGGATTACTGCAACTCCCTCCTAGCCGGTCTCCCAGTGTGTGCCATCAAGCCCCTCCAGCTGGTCCAGAATGCTGCAGCTTGCCTGATCACCAGTTAGCCCAGGTCGGCTCATGTCACTCCGCTTCTCATTGGCCTCCACTGGCTTCCTATTGCCGCACGCATCCGATATCAAGGCCCTAGTGTTGGCATTTCAGGCTGCTAAGGGGACTGCCCCACCTTACATACAATCCTTGATCACTCCCTACTCCCCAGCTAGACCACTCCGGTCTGCCAGCTCTGGTCGCCTTATGGTTCCCTCTCTACGTGCACCTGGCGGTCGAGCTGCACGTTCACGCCTGTTTTCCGTTCTGGTTCCTCAGTGGTGGAATGACTTGCCTACCACTGTCAGGACAGCAGAATCCCTCCCCCTATTTTGACGCAGACTCAAAACACACCTTTTCAAACTCTACCTTAGTCCTCCTTCCTGATCTCCCCCGCCCCCCCTTTCTGATATCCCTATCCTCCTTGTCTACCAAAAAAAAAATATATATAGCACTTATAATGACGACTATATGTTTAGAACAGCATTCCATGTGTATTTTCCTCGTTATGGATGTGATGTTTTGACTTGTGGTAGAACCTATGCACTTGTAAGTTGCTTTGGATTAAAAGCTTCTGCCAAATGACAAAAATGTAAAATGTAATGTAATGGAGGTGGCGGTGGTCAATGGAATGGCAGACAAGCACTTCTCCAGAGAGGTCTCCTTGTTTCTCATCTTAGAGGTGGGGGGCTTGTCCTGGTACAGTGTCTTTCGCTGCAGATTTTTTCCCACTTTGTACCTATAATTCTGTTGCTATGATTCGTTTTTTACAATTGCTAAAAATTCATTTTTTCGTACAACTTCATACAACTCTCTGCACCAACATGCAGCTTGTCAGTTCATTTCATTCACAAAATGGATCAAAACTACTAAACCACTGCAAACATGTGGCATTACAGTCGACGCCCCATTTTCTGTTAGTGATTTTCAGATTGTACTGTAGAAATTTATAGTTTTTGGTGGCTCAGCCTGATTTTTTGTAAAAGCAATGAAAAAAAACATTCAGTTTGGTCCACGTACAGTGCTCTTGTGCTGTGAAAAGTTCTAAAAAAGATTCTTTCTGGAGGAATTCTCAAATGTCCCAATATTTTCACAAATCTCACAAATCAGTTGTGTTGTCATTGCAAATGCAGGATGCACAAAATGCTTTCACATTTAATGGGACAGATAAACATTTTTGAAATATGGTTGTCACCAGGATATATGAGCATGCTCTTTAAATGTGCAAGTCCCATTTCTGGAAAGCAGCAGATCTGGGTTATGTGGAAACTTCAGAATTTGACTCGCTCTCTTATGCTCTCATACAATGATGTGTAGGCTGTGCTCTTGTCTATATATCCACATTGCATTTTGGACAGGTCTCGAGTTCCTGGTTAGCTTCAGTCATGAGGTGAGAAAAAAAAACATGACAACTGAATGGCTTTAAGAATTCAAGAAATTCTTACTTGCATTTGATAATTTCACTTACAGACACGTCAAGTAAGGACAGTAACTTGGCAGTTCCAGTTGTGTGCAGTGCACTTCAAAAGCATCCCCACCCTCATTAAGACAAGCAAAGGAGGCTGAATAAAGAAAAGGCATAGGCAATGATACTCATTTATAGGCACACAAAAATGGGAAAATTATATTATCTAATACAGTTTCTCAGGGGAAAAGATTTTAACTGGTAATATTGCTTCCTAAAAAGATGTTTCACATTTATTTGCACTCCTCATATTGGTCCCGCTGTTGCAGCCTATCCACTTCCAAAGTGTGCATGCCACAGTCATAGCGCATGGTCATTTATCCTTCCTGTCTGGCTATTCAGCAGTTCAGCAGGAGATCAGCAGTTTCTGAGGTACTCAAAAACTGGCGCTGACAACCCTTCTACAGTCAAATGTGCTTAGACCATGGATCTTGCTCATCCTAATGCCCATCCGAAACCTCTTCACCATGTCTGCATGCATTATGTATTGAGTTGCAGCCGCACAATTGCTGTTGCCGTTTGGAGCAGGTTGTTTGTATTAACGAGCAGGTGTACCTAATTACGTGGTCAGTGAGTGTAAATGCACAATATCTGTAAATCATCAATATCTGTCAGATCAAGTTTGTCTTCAAGTGCTCTTTGCCAATAAATGTTGTCATTGCTTGCGATTCCGTCTATGCCTAATCACAATGCAGGAATACTATAACCTGTGGAAAAACATGTGTAGCTTTGGGAGACATGTCACTCATAATATTTTCAAAATAGTTGCTAGACTAGATAGTATGCTTCTGAGCGAATGTTTGACGATGCGAGAATAATATTTTTAAAAATTATATTCAAAGTTTACCTGTAAAAAAAAAAGGTGTCCTATATCACTAAACTCTTTTCACAGATCCAGTGTCGCTTTTCCCCGCATGGCACGTCATTCAGCTTCTTGATTACCTCAGCACAGTCTTCCTCACCCTCATTGTTTGGCTCCCCTGGAGTCCACATCCTGGGATAGAAAATAAAAGCATGATCACCGTTAAATAACCAAAATGACGCCCATCCTAGTGTAATCAGTACTGAGGCTGATCTGTTCTAATTCAAAATCTGCATGTGGTCAATTAGGGGGTCTGTGCTGGTCAGTAGTCTTTCAGTGAGATTGGGAGGCAGGCTGGGTCAGTGCTCACCCACTGGCAGGAGAGGTGCCATCCAACCACTTCCAGGTTCCCTCAGTGCCGATGTCATTCAGTCCCACCCAGAATCGTTGAGCAATTGCATTTGCAAGGAACTCCTGAAGACAGAAAACACAAAAATCTGATGACCCAGGTTTCACAGTAAACCAAAAAAAAAGGAAGTACAGCGAAGTCTGACGGACGGAATGAAAAAATCCTCATAATGTATGTGCTGGTGAGCGCCCTAAAAATATGTCCGCCAAGGCCAACAATGTTTCTTCTTCAAGCACGGTGGCTTCTGTTAACTTTTCTAACAACTTACTGGAGGTTTTTTTTTTTGTTCATTGTGAGCATAAGTACCTTACAAGCTGCTGTTCATGACACAGACATTGGTTAATCCATTTGAAATTTGAAAGGAAACTGTCTCTCCCCATATATTTTCAAGAATCAAATGCCCAGTTGGCCTGACAGTATTATTCCAGCAGGAGCAGGTTATGTTAGCGTCACAGATTTGATTTTGGATGGGAAAGAAAGTATAAATGTACACTATACAGCAGTAAAACACCAAACAGAGAATGTCTCACCATCTCTTCCTCTGTTTTCACCATAGCAAGAGTAGCACCCATGGCTATACACTGCTCTCTTGCCATCTCCCAGGTGCTAGTATTATTGGAAAGGTAGTAGGCTTTGCAGCCAAACCGCTTCCAGCCTGAAATCTCCACAAACACTATCGGTGCTGGCAAAGGGCGGTAAGAAGGAGTCAAAAGAGAGAAAAGATTAAAGACCACAAAGAACTCCCTGTTCATGTCAGAACGGCAGAGTCTATGACCACTTTCAAACACAGACTGAAGACTCATTTAAATGCATTTTGTGTTTACTCTAAATACAAAATCACCTTTTTTCTAATATTAAATTTTTCTCAAGAAAAATTCAGCTTGACTAATAGGCAGAGGCAGATAGAAGAATTCGGGAAGGGGGCAAATACTTTTTTCCCCCCACACTATATAAAAAGATGATCATGAATATACAACAATCTCAAATGATGAATATTTATATATAAAATATATATTTACTCAGTTCCTTTTTTCTAATATTAAATTTTTCAAAAGAAGAATTCAGCGTGACGAATATGCAGAGGCAGATAGAGGAATTCGAGAAGGGGGCAAATACTTTCCCCCCCACACTGTATACTCTATATAAAAAGATGATCATGAATATACAACAATCTCAAGTGATGAATATTTGGAAGAATCTTAACTTCTATTCAATACATTCTCCTACAAGACTGACGGAAGCTTGGAAGTCAGATAAATTTCTCTTGAGGAAAATGTCTCCTTGCTTGAAGATTATTTTATCCCTCACTAGTTGGTCACTGATTTTGTTCCTCCATTAATTACTGACAAGCAACTGACAGTGTAACTGAACCTTAGTGTATCAGAGATTTGCTTAGCACAGGCCAGTGACAACAGAGGTGCAGAAAACAAACACACTCATAATTGTTTTTTACCTTTCACGTTTAATGCCGAGACTTTGGCATCAAGATCCTGTATCCCAGCATTGATTTGTGAGTCTATAGATGACACACACACACAGAAAATGAAAGAAAAAAATAAACATGCCTGTGAATAGCTGAAAACACAACATCTCTTTCTAAATAAAAATAAATAATATGTATTTGTGCTATGACTCACACATGCATATCCATGCACACAGCCCAGCAATCTGCAGCACCACACAGATGGTGACAAGGAAGTAGAGATGGCAATGTGGTCTCCTATGACCTAGTCTCTTCAGGCTGCACCTTTCCCTCCCTACCTCACCACCATGATTAGGCTTGTATATGCCATCGACTATAATGGTTAGTTATATATAGATATTGTCGTGTTATTTTGTTTGAGCTATAGTATTGTTGTACTCGGGGTATTCTAGCTGCCAACCATGGGATGCTAGTTCGTAAGTTGATGTATTCGTGAAGGGTTCCGATTGTATCTGTATGGTCACGCTCGGACTCGTACCGTACTGTCCTCTTCACTCTTGTTCCTGTGTTCGATCTGCATTTCATTGTACATCGCTCTGGATAAGAGCGTCTGTTAAATACCTTGTAATGTAATGTAAAGACAGGGGTGTGAAACTGCATAAGCAACCTGAGAGACAGAACATGAGTCCCATCAAATTGCTAGTTTGCCAAGTTAGTTTTTGTGATTATTCATTTCAATTGATTGGTTGCAATTATTGAAGACAAAGGTGGTTCAACCAGTTATCATGTTTAAGGGGGCAATGTCTTTTTCACAAGGTGATTTGGGTGTTTGATAACATTTTTCATTAAATTAATGAAATCTTTAAAAAATATATATTTTTTTTTAAATGTGTTTTGTGTTTACTCAGTTCCTTTTTTCTAATATTAAATTTTTCAAAAGAAAAATTCAGCGTGACGAATATGCAGAGGCAGATAGAGGAAGTCGAGAAGGGGGCAAATACTTTTCCCCCCACACTGTATACTCTATATAAAAAGATGATCATGAATATACAACAATCTCAAGTGATGAATATTTGGAAGAATCTTAACTTCTATTCAATACATTCTCCTACAAGACTGACGGAAGCTTGGAAGTCAGATAAATTTCTCTTGAGGAAAATGTCTCCTTGCTTGAAGATTATTTTATCCCTCACTAGTTGGTCACTGATTTTGTTCCTCCATTAATTACTGACAAGCAACTGACAGTGTAACTGAACCTTAGTGTATCAGAGATTTGCTTAGCACAGGCCAGTGACAACAGAGGTGCAGAAAACAAACACACTCATAATTGTTTTTTACCTTTCACGTTTAATGCCGAGACTTTGGCATCAAGATCCTGTATCCCAGCATTGATTTGTGAGTCTATAGATGACACACACACACAGAAAATGAAAGAAAAAAATAAACATGCCTGTGAATAGCTGAAAACACAACATCTCTTTCTAAATAAAAATAAATAATATGTATTTGTGCTATGACTCACACATGCATATCCATGCACACAGCCCAGCAATCTGCAGCACCACACAGATGGTGACAAGGAAGTAGAGATGGCAATGTGGTCTCCTATGACCTAGTCTCTTCAGGCTGCACCTTTCCCTCCCTACCTCACCACCATGATTAGGCTTGTATATGCCATCGACTATAATGGTTAGTTATATATAGATATTGTCGTGTTATTTTGTTTGAGCTATAGTATTGTTATACTCTGGGTATTCTAGCTGCCAACCATGGGATGCTAGTTCGTAAGTTGATGTATTCGTGAAGGGTTCCGATTGTATCTGTATGGTCACGCTCGGACTCGTACCGTACTGTCCTCTTCACTCTTGTTCCTGTGTTCGATCTGCATTTCATTGTACATCGCTCTGGATAAGAGCGTCTGTTAAATACCTTGTAATGTAATGTAAAGACAGGGGTGTGAAACTGCATAAGCAACCTGAGAGACAGAACATGAGTCCCATCAAATTGCTAGTTTGCCAAGTTAGTTTTTGTGATTATTCATTTCAATTGATTGGTTGCAATTATTGAAGACAAAGGTGGTTCAACCAGTTATCATGTTTAAGGGGGCAATGTCTTTTTCACAAGGTGATTTGGGTGTTTGATAACATTTTTCATTAAATTAATGAAATCTTTAAAAAATATATATATTTTTTTTTTAATGTGTTTTGTGTTTACTCAGTTCCTTTTTTCTAATATTACATTTTTCAAAAGAAAAATTCAGTGTGACGAATATGCAGAGGCAGATAGAGGAAGTCAAGAAGGGGGCAAATACTTTTTTCCCACACTGTATACTCTATATAAAAAGATGATCATGAATATACAACAATCTCAAGTGATGAATATTCGGAAGAATCTTAACTTCTATTCAATACATTCTCCTACAAGACTGACGGAAGCTTGGAAGTCAGATAAATTTCTCTTGAGGAAAATATGTCTCCTTGCTTGAAGATTATTTTATCCCTCACTAGTTGGTCACTGATTTTGTTCCTCCATTAATTACTGACAAGCAACTGACAGTGTAACTGAACCTTAGTGTATCAGAGATTTGCTTAGCACAGGCCAGTGACAACAGAGGTGCAGAAAACAAACACACTCATAATTGTTTTTTACCTTTCACGTTTAATGCCGAGACTTTGGCATCAAGATCCTGTATCCCAGCATTGATTTGTGAGTCTATAGATGACACACACACACAGAAAATGAAAGAAAAAAATAAACATGCCTGTGAATAGCTGAAAACATAACATCTCTTTCTAAATAAAAATAAATAATATGTATTTGTGCTATGACTCACACATGCATATCCATGCACACAGCCCAGCAATCTGCAGCACCACACAGATGGTGACAAGGAAGTAGAGATGGCAATGTGGTCTCCTATGACCTAGTCTCTTCAGGCTGCACCTTTCCCTCCCTACCTCACCACCATGATTAGGCTTGTATATGCCATCGACTATAATGGTTAGTTATATATAGATATTGTCGTGTTATTTTGTTTGAGCTATAGTATTGTTATACTCTGGGTATTCTAGCTGCCAACCATGGGATGCTAGTTCGTAAGTTGATGTATTCTTGAAGGGTTCCGATTGTATCTGTATGGTCACGCTCGGACTCGTACCGTACTGTCCTCTTCACTCTTGTTCCTGTGTTCGATCTGCATTTCATTGTACATCGCTCTGGATAAGAGCGTCTGTTAAATACCTTGTAATGTAATGTAAAGACAGGGGTGTGAAACTGCATAAGCAACCTGAGAGACAGAACATGAGTCCCATCAAATTGCTAGTTTGCCAAGTTAGTTTTTGTGATTATTCATTTCAATTGATTGGTTGCAATTATTGAAGACAAAGGTGGTTCAACCAGTTATCATGTTTAAGGGGGCAATGTCTTTTTCACAAGGTGATTTGGGTGTTTGATAACATTTTTCATTAAATTAATGAAATCTTTAAAAAATATATATATTTTTTTTAAATGTGTTTTGTGTTTACTCAGTTCCTTTTTTCTAATATTACATTTTTCAAAAGAAAAATTCAGCGTGACGAATATGCAGAGGCAGATAGAGGAAGTCGAGAAGGGGGCAAATACCTTTCCCCCCACACTGTATACTCTATATAAAAAGATGATCATGAATATACAACAATCTCAAGTGATGAATATTTGGAAGAATCTATTCAATACATTCTCCTACAAGACTGACGGAAGCTTGGAAGTCAGATAAATTTCTCTTGAGGAAAATGTCTCCTTGCTTGAAGATTATTTTATCCCTCACTAGTTGGTCACTGATTTTGTTCCTCCATTAATTACTGACAAGCAACTGACAGTGTAACTGAACCTTAGTGTATCAGAGATTTGCTTAGCACAGGCCAGTGACAACAGAGGTGCAGAAAACAAACACACTCATAATTGTTTTTTACCTTTCACGTTTAATGCCGAGACTTCGGCATCAAGATCCTGTATCCCAGCATTGATTTGTGAGTCTATAGATGACACACACACACACACAGAAAATGAAAGAAAAAAATAAACATGCCTGTGAATAGCTGAAAACACAACATCTCTTTCTAAATAAAAATAAATAATATGTATTTGTGCTATGACTCACACATGCATATCCATGCACACAGCCCAGCAATCTGCAGCACCACACAGATGGTGACAAGGCAGTAGAGATGGCAATGTGGTCTCCTCTGACCTAGTCAGGCAAAGCAAAGTTATTTAAAAGTATGCAGATCACTCATCTCAATGTTTACTGAACTGCAATGGGTTTCCTGATCATGTTGGATCTTAAGATCAGAAACAATTCAGTGTTACAAATATGCAAAAATAAAGGAAATGGGGCAAATACTTTTCCACACATTAATGATTGCAAGGTTCTTGAGCAATGGTCATTCTCTTGCTAACTCCTTCTGTAGCACCCTCTTGTTTACCAGCCTGACCATGACATAGCCAAAATAAAATGGAATGGGATGAGAGGCACATTCCTGGTCTCCTTCTGCAAACCCTTGGGGGTTCCAATAAATATTATGACAGTAGTGTATAATATTACTGTAAATATTATGGAAATAAAGTCAGAGAACTGCAAATATTAATTGACAATGGCACTGAAATAATCATTCCCCGTTGTTTTTCTAAGCTATGTCTAGGCGGGTTTCTGCGTTTTCATTTCCCCCTTGTTATAGTATTCGTACCCTATTATGTTTCCCACCTGTTGTCTGTTTGTTTTGCCCACCTCTCTCCCATGCCCCACCTTGTTTGTCACCTTCCTTCATGTATTTAAATCCCAGTGTCTGCTTTATACTTTGTCAGAACGTTGATCAATTTTCAGTTGCCGATTCATAGTAAGCATGATCATTTGAGATTTGTGAACGACACCCTTTGCCATTGATTCCGAGTTTGCCTTACCTTTCTGTATTGTTTGCCCTTCTGATTATTTGGTTATTTTGCCTTCATCGACTCTGTTTTTGCCTCGCCTTTTTTGTACCTCAGCCCTGACTTCACAGATTTTTGACCTCTGCTTTGTTTTTTTGCATCTCGATTCTGCCATTGTTGATTCTCTGATTAGCTGGCTTGATTTGGACTGAATAAAGACAATGTTTTTACATACTCCTGGTCTGCGTCTGGGCCCTCACAACTGGAGCCGTTCGCCCATTTAATCAGCCATTTCCCGTTCTGTTTCATTTCCATTTTCCTTATTTCCCATGCAGGGGGTATCAAGAAGCAAGATTACTGAATTAGCTGGATACTGTATAAACTGGAACGGCTGTTTCAGAAGGGGGACATATTTTATATTTCTGCAATATTTACTTTCAGTGCCCATGAAAAATAATTAGCGATGAAGCTCCTACACTTTTTATTGTAGGCTATTGGCTATTGTAGCCTGTGATTGTGAACATGCATTTAAAATGCAAGTGTATTGTGTGCGCTGCAAGAATGGATGATTGTAAGCAGGATTTTAAAGAGGCTTTTTCAAGACTAAACTACAGAGACACTTTAGTTTCTAACATGTTTTTTTAGTGTGATCTTTCACACTGTCACACTCTCATGTTCCAGTTCCCCTTGTGTCTATTAATGCTGCCCGTTTAGGATTTATTTATTTATTTATTTTCCAACAGATGCAGTTAAAACATACATTTCATAGATACAGGGGCAACAGTCTCGCACACAGGAATGTCAGGTCCAGCCAGTGGTACAGTTACCTCCTCTCTGGGGGGTCTGTCTTCCAGCTTGTTGTTCCTGGTCACACCACTTCTCCTGGTTGCTGGGGAGCGTCTCAAAATGATACTCCTCAGCTGAAACAACATCATGTCTTTTTTTTTTTTTTTTTTAAAAGCCTAACTCGGGACAGGAGTTGGAAACTAGCAATAGCTATAAGCTCTGTATGCAGAACATCAGCTACATGGACCTGGTGTAAACTGGCGGTAATGATGTTATGTCTCTTGGTATTGTCCCTACTCAAATAAACAATAAAATAAAAATAAAATAAAATCAACTCCAGGCCTACTCTACACATTTTCACACAACCTACACTTACCACACACACTGTTGGGATGTGTCCCGTTTAATGTTTGTCATGTGATGTTTCATGTTTAGTTATTGTCTTAGTTACGTAATTGTCATGTCACGTATTATGTTAGTCTAGTCTCGCCATGGTGTTATGCTTTATTTCTTGTTACAGTCCTCTTACGTTTCATGTTTAGTTGTTACGATTTTATTGTTAGTCTTGTCATGTCACGTTTTGCAAACTTGTTATGTCACGATTTATGTTTGTAGGGCAGGATAGGTTTATTACTAACGATTACTAATTATCCTGTTAACTTGTCAATCCTCCACACCTGATTTCCATTCTCATGCTGCTCTCAATCTAATTGTCTGCACCTGTCTACACCTGCATATAAACTCAGTTCCATGTCTTGTCTTTGTGAAATGGTTGCCTCCTGTTTGTCAGTGCATGTGTTAGTGGTTTTGTCAAGCCATTGTCTACCTGTTATGATCCAAGATATGTTTATTGACCAAAGATTATTGACTTCTGTTTTGTTGGCCATTGCCTGCCTGTACCACGACTTTGCCTGCTGTCTTTGTGCTTTTACCCCCCGGATCAGACTTCGGTCTTTTGCACCGTCATCGACCCTGAGCCTGCCTACCGTCTGCCTGTACTTCTGCCCCGCTGACAGCTTTCCTGGCTACTGGACTTTCTGCATAGTGTACCGATTACGAGACTGCCTTCTCCCTCGGTACTGTACTTTGGTTTTAGCTGGATTTTACGTATGAACATTGTTTGTTTTTTGACTACGCTCACTGGACATTCCCTGAATAAAGCCCTGACGGGACTTTATTACACCCCTTTTGTCTGAGCATTTTGTGTCCAACCCCCCACGCACCCATCTCAGGATGTTTACTCCTCTCTACAGAAATATTGATACTTACCACACACACTTTAATCATTGAGATCTTCACCCATCCAAACACTGTTCACTTAAACCCAGGCTAAGTTGATTCTCTACAAGCCCCATACAGATATGATACAGCAATATCCAAACCTCTGTACTTACAGTATTTAATGCCATGTGGCATAAACCTGTTTTGCAGTTAGGTGAAAAAAATAGTATTTGTTTTTACTTCTTTGCTATTGTCACAATCTTCACACATTTTCACCAAACCAAATGTTAATTTGGGGACAGAATTTCATTGACCTTGAATCTGGCCCTGGCATAGTCATCATTGCAGTCTTCCATCAAGCATTTCAAGCAGCGTTAACACACATCTCAGGTGTAGAAACTGTACCTGAATTGTTTGCATAGATATTTCCCTCCATTATGCATCTGTGGGTTCTTGCAGCTGACCAGGACTCGTCTGGTTTCTCTTCTGGCGTGTCTGAGCCTCAGTGTCTATATGTCGCTTCTGTGTGAGTGTGGCCCTCAGCCCTTCTCTTCTGCTTTCTATGAGACCACATTCTGGTGATGACGCCCATGTTATAATGAAAAAAACACAGTCTTTTCTGTGAAATCATGTTCCCAGCAATTGTTGCTGTGTTTCCAGTATGTGTGTGTGTGTGTGTGTGTGTGTGTGTGTGTGTGCCACCCAGCTCATTTGCATAGCTGATAACTCAAAAACTATAAATTGTTACCAAATGAAAGGGGTATACATTTACTCTATAGACCCATGTCTTGATCAAAATATCGTTTTTTTTTCTGTGAAATGATGTTCCCAGCGATTGTTGCTGTATTTACAGTGTGGGCATGCATTGCTGTTTACTTTCAATTCACAAGCAGCTCATTTGCAAACTATAAATTGTTACCAAATGAAAGGGGGTATACCTTTACTCTATAGACCCATATCTTTCATAATTTACAAGTTTTTCTGTGAAATCATGTTCCCAGCAATTGTTGTGCATATAGTAAATGTATACCCCCTTTTATTTGGTAACAATTTATAGTTTTTGAGTTATTAGCTATGAAAAACAGAGAAAAGACTGTGAAATGTTAAAGATATGGGCCTATAGAGTAAAAGTATACCCCATTTCATTTGGTAACAATTGATAGTTTTGGAGTTGTCAGCTATGCAAAAGAGATGCTCGTGAATTGAAAGTCAATAGCAATGCATGTCCATACTACACTGTAAATACAGCAGAGATGGTTGGGAACATGATTTCATATTTAAAAAAAAAATTTTTAACTATACAATGATAAAGATTTTGGCTTACAGAGTAAGTGTATACCCCCTTTTCATTTGTTAACAATTTACAGTTTTGGAGTTATTTGGAGGTCGGAAGTTGGAAATTTAAACTTGAAAATCCGATGCGAAATATAACTTCCTGAATTGAGTCGGCTTGAATCGTAGGGAAACCACAGTGAGAAACGTTACAGGCTGGAGTAGTCTCAGACAGCCCGCCCACAGTTACACTCTCATTGGCTGTTCGCAATGTCAATCAATCAGTGTGAACGAAATCGGTGCTTATGTTTTTATCAGTCAGGAAGGTAGCGAACAACTCTACGCACAGCGAGAACACTCGGAAAGATTCGCCGCTAGTCAAAAAAGATTCCCGGCTGAAGCCTCGCAAGCCTGGTGACACCACTGCTTGTCAGTGTGACAGGTTGAAATATTGAATATGTTGAATGGTAACGTTAGGGTTGAAATATCATTTAAATGTCATCATTAAATAACATCAAACTAGTTCGCTAGCTGACGTTAGCTAACGTTAACTGACTAAATTGAAGACGAGTGACTAATTAGCTAACGAACGTTAGTCTCAACAAGAAATAAATTACTTGAATGCGGTGTTTCTTTAAATATGGCCGGCCCCCTTGTGTACTACTAGCTAAATCAGCTAACTTATCTAGTTAGTTAGCTAACTTAACGGTACCTAATCTAACCGATAGCTTGAAAGAATGTGTATTTGTGTGCTGCGCATTGCAATACAAAGCAGAGCTTTGTAGTGCAAAAGCACACACCTTATTATTCTCAGCCATACTTCATAATTTTAATTTTATTTAATTTTCTTCCTTCAAAAGTTTGGCATGCTACTCCTCCCACAGCTTTGAGAAATCCCAGGCAAGATATATATCAAAACGACCGGAATAGACGGGAATCGACGGGAAAGACTTTTCTCAAGTCTGCCACATCTCGTTTTCTTCCAAAATCTGAAAAACCGACCGAAAATCTCACAAATTGATCAAACCCACCCCTCTTTGGAGCCACACCACGTCGTTATACTTTGTCGCAGAAACGTGATTAAAGGTTTAAACGGGTCACAAGACTTTGAACTGTGTTGGTCTAAAGACACTTTTTGATATCTTCTACGGTTTTTACAAAATCACAGTTTATGTTTTATGAAATTTTTGAGATTTTCAGATTTTCAGCGTGGCTTTAGAGTGCAGTGACATCACCCACTCTAGCATTCAGCCCTTCTAAATTTTATCAAAAATATTCAAGACATTCTCATCTTACTCCCACAGCTTCTACTCTACAACAACAATTTATACATCAAAATGTAGAGAAACTTGTCCTCTCTCATTCAATGTTACTATCCATTGTCCATTGAGATAGGACTCACGGTTTTTTAATAAATCGCCCAAAAGTGCAGAGAGTGCCGGATCCAGCTCTCATTGACTCCAATGTTATCTGAAGCGTCAACTGCCGCGTAAAGTAGGCACAATATGGTGATTTATAAACTGTCACCGCTCCTGCATTTCAAATCCTACAGACACATCTCATAGATCGGAATCGCCATTGAAGTCTCGGGTCGCTCAAAATACAAAAATAAATTAGATCTGACTTATACTTTTGAAGATACATGGATTTGTTCGGCACCAGCGCCAGTTAGCTTCACCACTAGCATTCAGGCCGTAAGCAGTTAAACATTTACACAAAGTTGTACGCAGTTAAACATTTACACACAGTTGTACACACAAACTGCCGCTACTCCTTCAATTTTCACAGTACCTTGACATATTATATATCAAACCGAGGCTAGCCCTAGCTTCGACCACAACATAAATATGAAGTCTAAAACTGACACAAATAAGCACAATACATGTAGTATCACTCGTTTTAACCGCAGCATTCACAGCCTGTGACCGGAATAGAAACGGAAGTAGCCGAAGCTAGCGCTAGCCTTGGCTAGCTTCCCATGTTATCTGAGTGGTAAACTGCAGAGTAAAATAAATAAAATATGGCGATTTTTAAACTGCCACAACTCCTGCATTCTAAATCCTACCGACACATCTCATAAATCGATCTCGCCACTGAAGTCTCGGTTCACTCAAAATTATTTTTTTTTAAATGTGAGTTATAGTTTTCAAGATACAGCGATTTGTTTGACGTTAGCTTCGGTGCTAGCTTTCGTTAGCTTCGTCGCGCTAGTTAGCGTTAGCTTCGGCGCTAGCTAGCTTAACTAACTAACTGACGGTCTGACTAACTGATTAACTAAGTGACTGTTACTAACTGATTAACAAACTAACAAGTTAGCTGACTGACTGACTAACTAGCTAGCTGACTGGCTAACTAGTTAGCTGACTGACTAACTAGCTAGCTAGCTGACTGGCTAACTAGTCAGCTGACTGGCTAACTAAGCTCAGCTGATTAGTGAACTGTCACTGCAATTTATATTTACCAAAACTAATGCAGTGTAATATTCTACAAAGTTTTTATTATTTTAGAGAGGTGTTGATTTGGTTGTTTGTTATCTGTAGTTTGTGATGATGTTGAACTTTATGTATGTTCTGCCTCTGCCAAATTGTGGGTTACATCTGTGTTTGTGTGAGGGATGGGCACCAGCAGCAGCACACTTAAAATTTCCCTGGAATTTTTTCTAGTTACATAATACTATTGTACCCTGAGTTATGTGCTGGTACATAACTCTTATAGTATTTAGACACGTTGATTGATGCAACTACTCAAGACAGTAATTCATTCATATAGTTTCCAAAAGCTCTTTAAAATGTTACATGTAAACCCTGTGTCTGACCCCTCTATTGTTTTAAAATATTTAATTTAAATAAAGATCATTTTTTACATTACATTACATGGCATTTAGCAGACGCTCTTATCCAGAGCGACGTATAATGAAGTGCAAATCAAACACAAGTATAAATGCGAAGAGGACCTGAGAGGCCAGTACAGTTCCAAGTCCTAGTGTAAACATACAGATAATCAGAACCCTTGAAGAGTAAAATCAACTTCCAAACTAGCATACCACAGTTGGCAGCTAGAATACCCTGAGTACAACAATACAACAATATCTATACAAGTAACAATATCTATACAATCTATCCATAAGTGCCATTACAGTCTAAGGCTAATCATGGTGGTGAGTTAGGGAGGGAAAGGTGTAGCCTGAAGAGATGAGTCTGCGCTTGAAGGAGGTCAGAGACTCTGCTGTTCTGACATCCACCGGGAGGTCATTCAACCACCGTGGGACCAGGACAGACAGCAGTCGTGAGCATGAAGTGCACATGTGGCGAGGGGGAGGCGCCAGACGGCACAAAGTGGCAGAACAGAGGGGTCTTGTTGGTGTATGGGTCTTGATAAGGGATTGAATATATACAGGGGCTGATCCCTTAACTGCCTGGTATGCGAGCACCAAAGTTTTAAATTTGATGCAAGCCATAACAGGCTGCCAGTGGAGGTTGCTGAGCAGGGGGGTGACATGTTAATGTCTGGAAACATTGAATACCAGACGGGCTGCAGCATTCTGGATCAGTTGTAGGGGTCTGATGGCAGATGCTGGAAGGCCAGCCAGCAGAAAATTGCAATAGTCCAGGCGGGACAGGACCATTGCTTGAATAAAGAGCTGAGTGGAGTAGATGGTGAGAAAGGGTCGGATTCTCCGGATGTTGTACAGGAAGAACCTGGACGCCCGGGTCACCGTAGCGATGTTCTCAGAGAAGGACAGCCTGTTGTCCATCACCACTCCAAGGTTTCTTGCACTAAGGGATGAGGTCACTGTGGTATCCCCTAGTGAGATGGAAAAATTGGAGAAGGGAGAGGTTAGAGCAGGGATGAAGATTACCTCCGTCTTACCTGGGTTGAGCTTTGGATGGCGGTTGCCCATCCAGCTCTGGATGTCTCTCAGGCAGGCGGAGATATGGGTAGAGACCTGTGTGTCTGATGGGGGGAAAGGAGAGAAAGAGTTGGGTGTCATCGGCATAACAATGATATGAGATGCCATGAGCAGAGATAATGGGGCCAATGGTTCTTGTGTAAATGGAGAAGAGGACTGGTCCGAGGACTGAACCCTGGGGGACTCCTGTAACAAGGGGGTGAGGGGTTGACACTTCCAGCCCAGGACACCTGGGAGGACCGGTCAGAGAGATAAGATTTAATCACAGATCCCTGTAGATGCCAGGGAGGCTAAGAGGATGGAGTGGTTGACTGTGTCGAATGCCGCAGAGAGGTCAAGAAGGATCACGACAGAGGAGAGAGAGGTTGCTCGTGCAGCCTGAAGGGACTCATTGACGGAGAGGAGTGCGGTCTCCGTCGAGTGGCCAGGTCTGAAGCCGGACTGGTGTGGGTCCAGCAGGTTATTCTGTGAGAGGAAGGAAGAGAGTTGGTTGGAGGCAGCTCATTCAATGGATTAGGATAGAAAAGGAAGGAGAGATACCGGACGGTAGTTTTGAATGCAGGAGGGGTCTAGAGTGGGTTTCTTTAGGAGCGGGGTGATGTAGGCCCTCTTGAAAGATGAAGGAAAGCAGCCAGAGGACAGAGAGGAGTTAACAAGGGAGGTGACAAACGGGAGGATGTCAGGCGTGATTGCAGGAGGTGAGCATCTGTAAGGGGACAGAAAGAGGAGAAATGGGGCAGGCACAGAGGTGGTGGTGGTCGTGAAGGTGCTGCGGATATCTGCAACCTTCTCGTCAAAAAATACCACGAAGTCATCAGCAGTGAGAGAGGACTGAGATGGTGGGGGAGGTGTGCTGAGGAGAGAGGAGAAAATGGAGAACAGTTGACGGGGGCTAGAAGTGGAATTCTGGATTTTTGTTTGGAAGTAATTTATTTTGGCAGTGGTGATAACGGAGGAGAATTCCGCCAGGAGAGACTGGTAGGAAGACAGGTCTGATGGGTCTTTTGATTTCCTCCACTTCCTCTCAGCTGCAAGTAGGCTGGGCCTGGAGGAACGTAGAAGGTCAGAAACCCATGGGCTGGGAGGGGAGGATTGAGCAGGCCGGGAGACAAGAGGACAGAGAGTGTCAAGGGCTGAGGAGAGAGAGGAAAGCAGGTCGGAAGATGCAGAGTCAGTGGGTAGTTCGGAGAAGGATTCAAGTGGAGGGAGAGAAGCGGGGCTCTGGGGGCAAGGGAGGAGGGTGATAGAGAGCGGAGGTTACATCAGACAGAAACAGTGGGGATGAGAGAAGGGGAGGGAGGTAGAGGAGCTAGGGGGATGGAGAAGGAAATGAAGTGGTGATCGATGTGCAAAGGGGTAACAGTGGGGTTAGAAGACGAGCAGTTCCTTAGAAAGATCAGGTCGAGAAGGTTTCCAGCCTTGTGAGTTGGGGGAGAGTGCTGCAGAGAGAGGTCAAAGGAGGTCAAAGGAGTAAAATAGTGGTAAGAAGGCAGCAGACTCGGAGGCTTCCAGGTGGATGTTGAAATCTCCCAGGAGGATAAGTGGGGTGCCATCCTCGGGGAACGAGCTGAGTAGAGTGTCAAGCTCATCAAGGAAACTTCCCAGGGCACCTGGAGGACGATAAGCGACGACCTTGCGGCTGTCGGAGCTGCTGGGTGCATCCAGCCCCTGGCCCCCTTCTCAGACTCCTCGGATGAGGAAGCCGCAGTCTCCCACTCCACGTCTGGCTTGGCGGTTGCCCCCCCCTCATAGTTCTCTTGCCCCTGAGAACGAAGTCCTGTGCCCTGTCCTGGACGGCGGGTTAGCTTCCTCCGAGTAGCCATCCCACTTCTGACACCATATGTGGCGGGGTTCTCTTGGGAACTCCCCAAAAATCGAAAAACTCAGGCGTACTCGGAGAATCTCGGTTTAGTGAGATTTAATTATGCCGGCCTCCAAGACAACACAGTGTGAATATTTACAAAGAAAAAGTTCACAAAGTAAACAGTTCCCTTAAATCAAAATACATTATTTACCGTGCAAATTAACCTTACACAAAAATAAACATAATTGTACAGATCATGTGATCATGAGAGCGCGCGTAAAGAGACTATTTAAACAATTAGAAAAGTTACGCCTCTGTTTCGCCAACCAAGCTCATGGAGAGGGAGCCGGTTGACGCATATGCCTTCAACAAACAGTAAGTCGCTTGTATTTGTGTGAATGTATGCGTAACTGAACATAGCACTGCCAAGTGTGCACCCTTGGTCGCGCTACTGAAACGGTGGAGAAAAGAGGGAATGATATTGAGGTTTAATTAACTACTTTGTGAGACCGGGAGGGAACGGGGAATGTGTGGTGTGTGTGTGTGTGTGCGCGTGCTGCCGGCATTCAGTAACAGCGCGGCTCCGTCACATTGCGGTTTAATTAAATATTTTGTGAGACCGGGAAGGAACGGGGAATGTGTGGTGTGTGTGTGTGTGTGTGCGCGTGCTGCCCGCATTCAGTGACACCGTGGCTCCGTCACAGTAGCATTGTTAGAAGACCGTTGTAAATCCCTTCCTATCATTGAAAAAGGCCCACTGACATGTTGACTCACCCTCTGCATGTGTTTATAGTCCTTAAATTCAGGTTTCAGGTTTCAGGTATGCAGTTGATGGGCCGGCACTCTGTACCAAAACATTGTATTGCGGTACAATAATAATTCAAGCTCATAGGTTGAAAATTGGTAGCCAATGGTGTTTCAACGTCAGCGCCTTCACAGAGAAGGGGGAGGGATAAACAGTGTTTTGGTTTGAGCGTGTTTGTTGCTGCTATTCCTCTCTAGGCCATTGGAAGTCTGAAATTACCTATTGATTTGCTGACAGTAATGTTCTGTTCAAATACAATAGGGGGCAGCAGTGGCCTATGTTTGGGCTTCTAACGACTGCACTCAGTAAGATTAAGTTAAATCTGGCACAGAATTTGGTATTATTCTTAATGAATTACTTATTATTATTATTTACTTTTTATTTATTATTATTCGTTTTGTGAGCATTTCAGATATGCAGGAGCAAAGATTTGTGCATTCTTGAACACACATGTACATACATATTGGCAAAAAATTTTTAATAATAAATAAACATCAACTGTAATGTGCACGTTCAGATTTTGTTAATATTTTTGCAGGGTGTGCTGGGGTCCTCAAATAATTCATTATTATTACACTTAACAACATCATTACATTACATTACATTAATGGCATTTGGCAGATGCTCTTATCCAGAGCGATGTACAGTTGATTAGACTAAGCAGGAGACAATCCTCCCCTGGAGCAATGCAGGGTTAAGGGCCTTGCTCAAGGGCCCAACGGCTGTGCGGATCTTATTGTGGCTACACCGGGGATCGAACCACCGACCTTGCATGTCCCAGTCATGTACCTTAACCACTACGCTACAGGCCAATGAAATACATATGTGTTATTTTACGATGGATTTGTCACAATGTGCTTCACAGTTTCCCCTGGCCGAAACCCCCGCAGAGCCAGAGGCAGCAGAAGTAAGGATGGACTTCCTGGAAGACTCCATGAAGGAAGAAACCTTGGAATGAGCCAGACTCAGTTTGACCTTGCCTGGTGCTATTGAGCCAACCAAGAGCACCAGAAGGTGGGCTTTGCGCTTTCCGGTTCCAGTACAAACACCTGACAAGCTCAGTGAAGCGTACTGAACCCCCGGGTGGGGTATCACACAAGATGCGCCCTTAAGTGATCAGAATATTCATGGGCGTTTTACATAGGGCGGCCTGTCGCGTAGTGGTTAAGGTACATGACTGGGACCTGCAAGGTTGGTTCACCCCACATTGCTTCAGGAAGGCGGGGGGTGGGTTGTATCTGCCTTAGTCTAATCAACTGTCAGCAGTCGACTAATCAAGTCGTGTCAGCAAAATAATATGTAATGTAATGTACAATTTCTCAGACCAACTTAATTATACAGAAAGACTAGCATATTGTGCATTCTTTACACACAGTGAATTTGTACAGCCATACGTTTATTTACTGGTGAAACTGGAGAACGGCTTCCTTAATTTTTCGACAGTGATGTTGAACTGGGAATGGAATTCCATAACCGTTATGCTACAATATGCTACAAGGCCACTGGCGTAACAGAGTATTCCCTCATCTGTGCCTCAGCCAGCGCTATTTGGCCCTTGGAAGCTCAGCAGTATTCTTTAGGTGAGGGTTGGGGGTTGGGACCGGGGGGGTCGGTTGTACGAGACATTTTTGAGATTACACCACGGCGGTTGTAGGGTGAGAGGGAATCTTGCTGTCAGCACATTTACCCCCTACAACCTCGCCTCCTCTCCACCCTACCCAATTCACTCGGACATTCCCGTCATAGCAACGTAGCCTGGGGAGTGGCTAACTGCACTCCCCCCCTCCCCTCTCTCACACAGCTCTGTCCAAGAATGTCCAATTGAGTCCTTACACCCTAAACCCTACCCTAATGGTATTGTAGTCCGGTCATGGAACTTGTCCTGAAGGCTACAGGGCAGGATTCCTGGTCAGCTCGCTGCTCTGGTAGCCTTGGTAGTCTTATAGCATGGTACTAGCTTCAGTGTATATGTAGTTGTATAAAAATGGATACGATGTCAAAATGCAAAAGCTATAATTTAATGTAAGTCATTTACAATGTCTTAAAGATGCAAGGGTAAAAAATAATGATGAACTGATTGTTAAAATTCTATTAAAATGATTTTGATACAACTTATTTTGTCATCCAGAAGAAAGGGTTTTATTTGGTTTGTAAAACCCGGAACAGCTATATTCCTTCAGTCCATGTTCCAGATTTCAGCAGTTCTCCGGGTTTTACTCAGTGCTCTTATCCAGCTAACTCAGTAATCCTGCTTTGCGTAACAGGACGGTGAAAATGGCAGCGTAGTGTGTAGGTCTTCTGTTCATTCATACCTTTGCCTCTACCCATCACCTGGCATTGGATGTTCTTATTAAATAAAAAATTAAAACTGAATTTAAAATCATCCAAAACAAGAACATACTGGTCCTTTATTTATATTTGACAGCCCTGCTTCATGTGGGCCTGTTCCGCACAGCAGGATTACTGAGTTACCTGGATAACTGTAAAACTTCCTTTTACTACAGTCCATGTTGCAGGTTTCCGGGTTTCACATTGCACTGCACTTATCCAGCTAACTCGGTCATCCTGCTTTGTGGAACAGGCCCCTGTTGTATGAATCTAGTATGTGCATTATGGTTCTATGTTGGCATAAGCGGATGCATTTATGACCTCTGATTCTAAGTCACTTAGGATGAGCATATCTGGTAAAGTAATGTAACGTGAGGACAAAAGTAATTGCGCTGTCAGATAAAGTTGCTGTTAATCTGTAAAAATCATTCAAACATCCTGTCCAGTGGGTGTGGTGTCACAGGTGTCTATTTCAGTGTGACTCACCTGGGTAAATAATGAATACATGGAAGTAATAAAATGAAGTTCTGTCATCCCGACCCTGGGGGAGGTCTGGATCACTGACCCGGCCCGTTCTCTTAACCCGAACCAGACAGAGGGCCCTGTGGACCCCCCTGCTCCCTGAGGAACACGCCTGGATTGTGTTCCCCCCATCCAGATGCCTGAGCTGCCTGCTCCTCCTCTCTGTAATCCTGCTAAATCCCCCGAAATATCGCGGGGCTGGGACGTGTTCACGGGACTTGGTGCGCAAGTTCAGAGTTGGGGTGGAACAGGCACAAGGAAAACAGGATGAATAATTATGGACCACATACATTTTATTATTATTTATTATTTATTATTCTTTGCCAAACTCCACGTACAATACCCACATTGATTCTCCGTGGCTGTCCTGGGGTTTCTCTGCACCCTCAAGCCTTCGTCAGGCCTGTCCAGTCTTAGCCGAAGAGGGCCAGGGCTGCAGGGGGGCTGGAGCCTATCCCAGCATACATTGGGTGAAAGGCAGGAATACACCCTGGACAGGTTGCTGGTCCATCACAAGGCACACACAACATTCACTCACACACTCATACACTCATACACTCATACCACAGGCAATTTAGACTCTCCAATCAGCCTAACCTGCATGTCTTTGGACTGTGGGAGGAAACCGGAGTACCTGGAGGAAACCCACGAGAACACGGGGAGAACATGCAAACTCCACACAGAGAGGCCGACGGGGATTCAAACCCAGGACCTCCTTGCTGTGAGGTGGTAGTGCTACCCACTGCACCATCCGTGCCGCCCTTGATTGAAGGCTATGATTAGTTAATGAGTTGAAGCAGGCGTTGTATTGTTCGGGTAAAACAAAAACCTGCACATCACACATACATAAAAGTAAAAGTTTTCACCATGAAAATCTTCACCGAACATACAGAAACAGACACACACACACAGACAAATGCACAAATAAACAGATTTTGTGACTGATTTTAGCAAAAATACAGCTAGACAATTCTGTTGACAATCATTTCTCATTCCATGTCCAAGGAGGATATGAATTTAAAGTACCTGGGATTCAAACCTGCAACCCCACCATTACACTACACGAACAGAACACACTGATTCAATGGGAGCTGTGTACTTGAAGGTACAATAGGTAATTTTGGACTCCTAACACTCAAGGGAGGAATTGCAGCAACAAACACCTTCACTCTTTATCCCTCCCCTGTCTCTGTGAACACACTGACATTGAAACACCATTGGCTGTGGCTGTTAGAACCAATTTTAGATGTTTTGGAACAGAGTGTCGGGCCATCAACTGTATATTTTGAAACCCGAATTTAAGGATTATAAACACAAGCAGAGGGTGAGTCTACATGTCAGTGAGTTTTTTTTGTCAATGATAGGAAGGGATTTACAATGGTCTTGTAACAATGTTTTAGCACAAATCTTACCTATTGTACCTTTAAAATATAATATTTTGAATGTTTAATGAGGCTCAGGGCCCATGCTAGTGGGGGGGGGGGGGGGGTGCTGATGATTCTAGGGGCCCACAGTTTACGGGGGTAGAATACCATCTGTATTAAAATTTAAATTTGGGTTATTGATTGTTTTATCAATTATCCATCACATTTTTGTGGGGATACTTTTGTCTACATATACGCAGTATATTTAACATGTAGCTTCAGTGAACACACAGTAAATGTGCCTATATTCTGTAGGTTGAGATACCTTCATACATTCCGTACATTTGTAACTGTATTTCTATTCTTGGGGAATTAGCGTATTTCGTGTGTTTCGTTCGTAGTGATCATCGCTATAATTTTTCTGTCACGTTCAAACAGAGAGAACAGAAATCGTGGATTTGTCGGTTGAGGTGGTTAATGGCCGGACAGAGCATTGGGCCAGGACCAGGAGTGAGGACCCCAGCACACTAAGTTCAGTTTAATTACCCGTGTGCCTCCACATTAATCTCAGCTTTTAGCCGGCGTTACGGCTAATCAATTGCCTGGTTTATTTACGCACCGAGTAGCACAAACAGACAGGACTGTAATCCGCCGCCCCAGGGCTCCACCGGTTTGTTTGTGTTTTTGGAGCTGTTTGCCCAGTTGATTAGGTCCCCTCCTCCCGCAGTGGGAGGTGTGGAGGTGCTGACACCCCCGTGACGCGTAGGAGAAACAGGATCCACGAGTAACAAGCTCGCCGATACCCGACCTCTGTCACGGGGGGAAGATGTTAGACAGCCACACTCAGCAAAAAAATCCTTTTATTAAGTGATGATTTGTTTGACTACCATTAGATTCATGTGTAGTGGATGGTATTTTATTTTGAAACAAATTAAAGTTCATGATTTATTTGTGGGCTACTGACGACAAAACAACAATTTTTATAACATAATATAATAATAATATTATCATAGAATGACAATGATTCCTTGCTAGTACTATGCGGTGTCTATTTTTACTCAATCATGTGCGTACATGTTTGTGAATGTATGAAATAGACAGGGTGTGTTTTATGAGTATATGTGTGTGTGCATGTGTGTGAACATGCATGTGTGGGTATGTGTGTGCCTGCGTGAGTGCATGTGTGTGTGTGTGTGTGTGTGTGTGTGTGAATTTCTGTTGCATGAGTGCGTGTGTGGGTGTGTGAGTTTGTGTTGCGTCTGTGTGTGCCTGTGTTTGTGTGAGTGTGTTGCGTGTGTGTGTGAGTTTGTGATGCATCTTTGAGTGCCTGTGTGTGTGCGTGTGTGTGTTTGTGCGTGTGTGTGTTTGTGTGTGTGTGTTTAGGTGTGGAGTTTGAGAAGGCCCAGGCACACACGTCCTGTGCCATGTGGACATGTAAACTGGTCACCCGGCAGAAACCCAACACGACACACAACTGAGAACAACTGTGTATCTAATTCAGGAGCAGAGTCCAGTTACAGGGGTCAACAGCAGCGTACCCCCCTCCCTGCTTGTCAACACACACAAACACACACACAACACACACACAAACACACGCGCACACACAAACACTCGCACACGCAACACACACACTCACACATGCAACACACACACACAAAAACACACACACACAGACAAACACACACGCACACACACATGCAACACACACACACTCGTACACGCACACACACACACACACTCACACACGCAACACAAACTCACACACACTCACACATGCAACACATACACACACACATGCATCGCAAACTCACACTTACATACACACACATATACATGCACAGAGTCACACACGCACATGCACACAGAGAAGAGTTTACACTTGATTTCACTGCCAGGAGAGTGAGTTCATTTTCACCACGCAACAAGCATACGGGACAGCTGAGTGGTCAGCTGGAGAAATCTGAGCCCTGAACACACACACACACACACACGTACACAAACACACACACACGTACACAAACACACACACATGTACACAAACACACACACACGTACACAAACACACACACACGTACACAAACACACACACACGTACACACACGTACACAAACACACACACACGTACACAAACACACACAGACACACACACGTACACAAACACACACACAGACACACACACACACGTACACACGTACACAAACACACACACACACGTACACATGTACACACACGTACACAAACACACACACACACGTACACAAACACACACAGACACACACACGTACACAAACACACACACACACACACACGTGCACAAACACACACAGACACACACGTACACAAACACACACACATGTACACAAACAGACACCCACACGTACACAAACACACACACACGCACACAGTCACGCACACACCACACACACGTACACAAACACACACACACACGTACACAAACACACACACACACACGTACACAAACACGCACACAGACACAAACACAAACAGACACGCACACAGTCACGCACACACCACACACCACAGTGAACATGCGCACACACACAGGCACACACACACACGCAACACACACACACACACTCGCACACTCACACACACACTCACACAGGCAACACAAATTAATGAGAGAAGAAGAAAAGTGGAAAATAAGAAGGAATCTGACAGCAGATTAAGCTTTAAATACCTTAGATACACAATGTACTTTAAGCAGTGATCTCACGTACAATTCATTTTGCAATTTCTAAAAACAGCATTTTGCGACAGATGAGGAAACACGACGCATCAGTGAAACGTCCCCGCGTTCGTTTGGGGGGAGTGAGGGAGGTCACGCGTTCTCTGAGGCGCATTTCCACCCCTGCGTCGGCAGGCCGAGGCTCAGGCTCTGGGACTGCACTGTGCGTACGTTCAGGCGTTTTTGGGGGATTTGTGGAAGTGGAGGACAGAGCGGGGCAGAGGCTGCTCTGCCCTTTATGGCTCACCCAAGGCCTGTGGAAAGTTCCGGAAGTTCATCTGCTAGTTTTTTTTAGCCTTTTAAGAAAAGGTGCCCGTCTTCGGCAATGTCACTGGATGGTTTAGTGTTTTTTGGTTGTTGATCATCTGTCACATATTCATGTGTGTGTCGTGCTTGTGTGCTTTGAAAGAGGGTGTGTGGAAGACAGATTTCTTTTGCCCCCTGACTGATGGGACAAAGTGAACCCCCACCATGACCCTTGCCCCCCCCCCCCCCTCCCTGTAATACTCCCATTCAGCGTCCACTTCCGGACGGAAACTGATAAAAAGAGAGAAAGAAAAAGCAGGAAAATGGAGAAAGAAGAGAAGAAGACAAGAGCAGAGGAATACAGGGATGTAGTGGCTTCTGCTCCCGATCGCCTCGGCAACCCCCATCCATCACTCCATGTCACGAAAGCAAACAGCTCACATCCGAAAAGCCTTCACCCCACCACACCCCGCTCCCCAGCTACCCCTGCTCCTGAACCCAGGGCTCTTTAAAATTCTCCCTACCTGTCCCCGGGATGATCCATCACCCCGTCCCCAACCGACCCTGACCTCCCGCCTGGGAGAGCTGAGAAAGCTTCCGCATCTCGTCTGCAGATTTCGTCCCAGTTCAGAAGCACAAGAGACGACCTGACCCACTGATCCCGCCCCCCCCCTCCCAGCGAGTGGGAGGCTCGGAGTTCAGGACGGTTGCCATGACGGTTTCCTCAGCTCTGTAAAGCCACCGGCTCTCATTAGCCTAAGCAAACAGCCACACTGTCAGCCTGAGTCTGCCGCTATGAGAGAGAGTCTGAACCCGGGGCATAGGGGAACACACACTCACACACACACACACACACAGCCACACACACACTCACACACACACAGCCACAGTCAGCCTGAGTCTGTCGCTATGAGAGAGAGTCTGAACCCGGGGCATAGGGGAACACACACTCACACACACACACACACAGCCACACACACACACACACAGCCACACACACACTCACACACACACACACACAGCCACACTGCCAGCCTGAGTCTGCCGCTGAGACAGAGTCTGAACCCGGGGC